>NC_051083.1:112617346-112917346 GCF_004664715.2 Peromyscus leucopus
CAGAGAGGCTAAAGTTGTATCCCAAGTCATTACAATGGTTAAGACATCAGTCAGAGGACCAAGCCTGATTTGCAGAATAAGGGGGCATCCCCCACTTATAAAATCAGACAGCAAAAGCCAAGGAACTCTAGGGTTCTGCAAAAGGCCTAGGACTGAGGCGCCTTCACATGTTGGCCAGGCCCTAACTTTCCCAGTGAGTTTGTGGTGGGTGCAGTCCAGTATGCGAATGGTAAAGAGCCTCTGTTCTTGGAGGTCAGTAGACAGTGAGACAGAAAAGGGAAAGGCAGATGAGGAAAAGGACCCAAAGTGAGTTTAAATGGCATACCAATAAAGCCCTAGAACAGTATTTGTACTATTTATGTGGATAAATGTAGCTAGAGTTTTCCTGCCTGGCCCACGGTCAGGACAAACCTCTCTCACCTGCCAGTCCTGCAGCCTCTCAGACCCAACCAAGTAAACACAGAGAGACTTATATTATTTACAAACTGTATAACCATGGCAGGCTTCTTGCTAACTATTCTTATATCTTAAATTAACCCATTCTCTTAATCTATGTTGCCATGTGGTTCGGGGCTTACTAGTATCTTAACATCTTCTCATGGCGGTGGTTGGCAGTGTCTCTCTGCCTCAGCCTTCCACTTCCCAGAATTCTCCTCTCTGCTTGTCCTGCCTATACTTCCTGCCTGGCTACTGGCCAATCAGTGTTTTATTTATTAACCAATCAGAGCAACACATTTAACATACAGAACATCCCACAGCAGATAAAGGCTACAAAAACCCAGAGGTTTCAGGCGGTGACTGATGCCTCTTTAGATCTTTTGCATATCCACAAAACAGTCAAGTTCTAGATGGGATAGTATCAAGGGAAAAAAGGGGAAACAGGTAAGGGAAAAGAGGAAAAGCCACCCAGAGGGTTGGTGTGTGGTATGGGACCTCAAAAGTCCTCCTGGTTTGGGGCACCAAGTATTAGATCAGGATTTATCTAGGTAATGGGAAAATAAAAGAGAGGAGACTGACCTCTACAGAAGCAGGTTGTCTCTTAATCAGAACCACGAAGGGTAACAGTCTCTACATGGGAGTGGCAACTGCAACAAGATGCAGGGGGCTTGAGAGTTTCATAGGGCAGAAAAGGGGGTAGAAGTTTTCTGCAGATCTGTTCCCTTTTAGTCTCAAAATTGTAAATAAAATAGAGGCTGGTGTGCTGATCTTCTTATCAGAAGTTTCTTGGATCCTGACGCATGAAGTAGATGTTATCAGCATACCAACATAACAGGATAAGAATTTCCAGAGCTTCTCAGCTCATCTTCTGGTTTTTAGGTCATTAGTCCTTTTGTATGGATCAGAGGTGGCTGCTTATGTCATGGTATCAGAAAACAAAGAGAAGGAGGGGATGAGCTAGAGTTACAAGTCAGGGACAATATACCATTCACAGGTACATCCCTTATTTTTCCAACTGGACCTACAATCTAGAGTAGCATCTCTATTATTGCCTGTGATGCTTTGAATGAGAATGACCCCCAAAGACTCATATATTTGGATGTTTGGTCTTCAGTGGATGGAAGTGTTTGGGAAGGAATAGGAGGTGTGGCCTTGGAGGAGGTATATCACTGGGGGCTTGGGTTTGGGGATTTCAAAAGCACAGAATATTCCCAGTTAGCTCTCTCTCTGCCTCATGACTGTTGTCTGAACATGTGAGCTCTCAGCTACTGCTCCAGCTCCATGCCTGCCTGCTGCCATGCTCACTGCCAGGATGGTCATAGACTCACCTTCTGGAATTGTAAGTAGGCCCTTAATTAAATTCTTTATTTTTCAAGTTGCCTTGGTCATAGTTTCCCCTCACAGCAATAGAAAATTAACTAAGATATATCACAACAGTGTAATCAGTAACACACAACAGTGTAATCACAACACATGAGTTTTTGGGAGATAATCCAAATTCATAATGTGCTTAATGAGCACAGAGTAAAAGAGATGGTCGAAATAAGCAAAAGAAATGGTCAAATATATTACTTGTTATTTAAAGAAAAATAGGGTATTCAGGAAAACCTAAATTTAAAAAAAAATTCGTGATTTTATTAATCTGTACAGACAAATCTGCAATGGAAATGTACAGAAAATATACAGCTTCATGAAAGGCAGATATCATGTGGATATTAAGCTCTCTCCCTTTTGCTTAGAGATAGCTGCCCTAGATAGCATATGGTGAGTTTAAGCTCTGTATATATTGATCAGTTAGACATATGATTGCTTGTAGCCCTCACAAGCCCTTTCAGAAATTTCTTGAACCCTGTAGGACCACTGACACATCCCTCATTCCCTAGAAGATGCATATCAGAAGTCCACCTGGATATTTACATTTGTCAGTGAGCACCCTGGGTACTTTGGCTATAGAAGGGGGAAATGGGAGTTTCAGTCTTTTGAAAATTAGATTTATCTTATTATATAGTTCTTCCAGAGTTAAAACCACTTAATGTGTCTCTTTTCAAAGCTTTTTGCATTGATTTTCGACAGAAGTACTTTTCTAATGTTCTTTGTGAGATTAGCTTATGTACGCCTCAAGCTACCTTGAGTACAAATTTTCCAAGGCAAAGAAAAAAATCACACACACACACACACACACACACACACACACACACACACGCACACACACACAGAGAGAGAGACAGAGAGAGAGTTCACAATGGCCTCGACATATAGGTCAAAGACTGAAAATACAAAGAGTTACACATTATCATACAGAAGAAATTTAGAGTATTATTTCTTCTAGGCCACAGGAAACCAGGGATAATACCAAGCATACTGGGAAGCAGAACAATTAACACATTCCAGTGAAAGCAGATGGTACAAGAAAGCCCTTCCTGACTCTGCCTTTCTCTACATTAGAGCATTTGATTCCCATTATTATAGTGAGGTGTCTCTTCTCTTTAGTTTAAATCACTCAAGTAAAATTAAAAAAAAATAATAAATAAATAAAACAGGGCACCAGGAGAACATGGCCTACAGAATCAACTAAGTGGAGCTTATGTGTGCTCAGAAACTGAATCTGCAAGCTTGGGACCTGCATGGGCTTGTACTGGGTCCTCTGTGTATATGTTATGGCTGTTAGCTTGGTCTTCTTGTGGGACTCCTAACACTGTGAGGAGGTGTGTCTCTGACTCTTTTGCCTGCTTTTGGGACTCTTTTCCTCCTATTGGGTTGCCTTTTCCAGCCTCAATATGAGGGCTTTGGCCTTGTCTTGTTTTGTCCTGTTTGGTTGTCATCTCTTGGAGGCCTGTTCTTTTCTGAAGAGGAAATGGAAGGGCAGTGGATCTGGGGAAGAGGAAAAATAGAGGAAGCCTGGAGGAGTGGAGGTATGGGAAAATGTGCTTGGGATGCATTGTATAAGAGAAGAATTTATTTTCAATAAAAATTTTCACACCTTATATACCTTTCTGCTTCCTGCCATCACTTCCTGGGATTAAAGGCATGTGTCAACATGCCTGGCTGTTTCCAGTGTGGCTTTGAACTCACAGAGATCCGGGTGGATCTCTGCCTCCCAAGTGATAGGATTAAAGGCATGTGTGCCACCATTTTCTGGCCTCTATGTCTATCTAGTGGCTGTTCTGTTCTCTAACCCCAGATAAGTTTATTAGGATGCACAATATATCAACCACACTTCACTTTCCCAATCTTGGAAGTTTTCCCTACTGTCGCCTTCCCCTGAGTCAGGATAATCCTCTAATTGCCTAGATTCCAGGTAACATGAGGCAAAAAATATGCCATAAGATAAATTTGTGTTAGCTTCCTTCAGCTAGACTGCTGCTAGTCATTTGTTTTAGCCTTAGTTCCTGAAATAGCCAATGGCCTACTTATCTCGAGCCCTTAGTTTAACCTGCTGTGCACACTTGCAACAAAATAAAATTTAGAAACATTTGCAACCATGAATACTCTTCTCAAGTAACCAAT
This sequence comes from Peromyscus leucopus, assembly GCF_004664715.2. Taxonomy (NCBI): domain Eukaryota; kingdom Metazoa; phylum Chordata; class Mammalia; order Rodentia; family Cricetidae; genus Peromyscus; species Peromyscus leucopus. The sequence continues at coordinate 112,621,292 of NC_051083.1, forward strand.
TCTCATCCCCTTTACTAAAAAGGGATCAATAAGGCTTCATTTTCTATACCTCTTGTTTTCAAGTTTCAGAGATTTATTGATCAGTATAAGAAACTCCAAACATCAACAAGATTTCATGCATTCACAGGAAAATTTTTTCTGCTTAAGTGGAAAATCATGTGGATGGCTTCTGAAAAGACTTTCATCATAAGCCACATAATGGTGTAATACGTGATTTACAGGTCAGGACCTTCTTTCTTCAGTTTGCTAATCCATGATCACTGAGTAGAATTTGTTTTTCTCATTGGGACCAGTTTGTTCCAGTGTTCTGGATTATTCTTCCTGACCCAAGTGATGTCTGGACTGAATGATGTCAGACATATTACATACAGTTATGCTCCAATCCCTCTTGTTCCAATAAATACAAGGAGAGGAATGAAGTTTGACTGCTTCTAGGACTTCCTGAAGATCTGATGGAACATGTTTGCAGCAGAGGTCTATGCTTCCAGAGACAGCAGAATAAGCCCAGGACTGCAAACTAAGCAGCCTTTCAAATAACCAATTTTCATGCCTTTTACTAAAGAAAAAAAATCAATGAAGTTACATTTTGTGCATCTCTTAACCACACATTCTCTTATTAACATTTAGCAAATGCAAATCATTTACTTAAAAGTAACTAGCGAATGACCTCCATTTACACAAATGCATTTACCAGCCTCCTATCTAGCTTTACACTACTTCGTTGTTCAAAAATTTCATCATTTTCACAAACTATTTGCTAACTAACACATAAAAATTTTTTCCCTCTCCCTGGCTGCCATTTAATCTTTATTTCTCCTGCTATGCCTTGCCCACTGCAAATATCTTTGATGTCATTACCACATGGTCTTAACATTTACCAATTCCTATTCCAAGCCTGCTTCCTCTTTCAGCATCTACTACATTAATGGCACCATCTTTACAGCTACAATTATTGAACCTCCTTTGCCTGATGTTACTTTTCCCCTTTACAGATCTCAAGTAGACAATATTTTCCTTTTTATCTGCTCCAGCCTCCAGGCTACAAAGCATCACCAGCGGTAGTATGACACAGCAAAAATGCCTCCATTTCACATATATTTTAAGGATAGCACTTGGTTTCTCGCTGTTTTTCACCTGTTCTTTGATTTATCTCATATTGAACCTCTATATCAGCATTCCCTGAAATTCATTCCTTCGAACACTAATGATGTGGGATATTAATAATTTCTGTGTGAATAAGTGTCTGTGAAAGAAATAAATAAGTTTGAAGATGCGGGATTAATGAAGGCAGTTAATTTTCTACCATAGAAACTGAGTCCCTGATAATTCTCATATATAATGTGAAAGGTATAATAGGATCATTTTCCAATGTATTTGCCCTGGAAACATTTTTCTCATTGTCTTCTAGAATAATGTTCTGAGAGATACCATTTGCTAAAATACTGCAATTTCATATTCATCCATTTCTATTTTTTTAAAACTCCAAAGCCTTTGTGGTCCTCTCAGTCTTAGTGGATGGGCTTTTATCACTCACTTAACTAAGCAAAAGATGTCTTTCATTTACACCTCCATGTGCAATGAGTAGTCATTCATCACTGTTCTGATCACTCCTCCTGACCACAATCTTGCTTTCCCCACCATCGCCATTTTCTTTCTTCATTCTCCTAGGAGTTATACCCTTTACCCCACACATGGGTTCACTTAAGTGCCCCATACTAAAAATAAGCAAACCCAATTCAGCAAGTAATCATTTACTTTCTGGCATTGCCTTCCTGCCAGATTCTTGACACTAGTCCAAGATTGCCGCTACCTTTCCTTCACTGTGTGCTCACAATTTACCCCCTCCAGTTAACCATCTGTCTCCACCATCACCAGCATGCTCATAAATGTAAACAGGGTTTTCATAACCACCTATCCAAAGGTATATTCTAAGTAGTCCACTCAAAGGATAGTCATCATTATGCTGCTGAAGGCTTACTAGCCTACTTTCTTTTAGTTCTCATCTTAAAGCCTCTTCCATCCATTTTCAGTCTCACTCACTAAATCTTCTTCCATATTCCCAAAACTTCATGGATTTGTAGAATTCATTCCTTGGCTCCTTTACTTCACTCTCCTCTCCTCACCTAAATGAACTAATTTCTTGTCTTTTACTCATATACGTCTTCTGAGCATCAGGTTTAATCAACTGTCCACTAGTCATCTCCATTAATATTCCTACACAGAAGAGCTAATGATTCTCAAGTGTTTTGAGGAGTAATGGATACAGTCACTGGGGATAATAACCAGTGTCTCATTCACAATAGATAAATGTTCCCAAGTCACATTTACTTTATCCCATTCTCACTGTATAAACATGTTCCATGCCACATATAACTCAAAAATCACTAATTTCACTTTCTGCATAATGTGATTTATATTCTCATCTCACTGCCAAACTTTTCCCCAGTATCCTAGTAAAAGCTCAAATCATGGAAAAGTACCCTAATTCAATTTTTTGAAGCCTGATACATACATCATAGGCACATAATACTTAATAACATATTTATTTATCCTGTCTAGTTAAGAGAACAGACCTTGGACTCACGTTTGCTTTGATTCGAATTATAGCCTTATAATTCCCTGGCTTTTGAGGTTCAATAATTGAAATAGCAATTTCTTTGTATTTAAGTTTCTACATCTGTAAATAAAAAATAACAAAGCCCCTACCTTGCAAGGTTATCCAATTTAAGTAAATACATGTAATATGCTATAAGAAACATCTGATAACAGTCATCATCATAAGTATATACTTTCATATTAATTATGATACAGACTGATTCAAATAAGAACTTCATAGACTGTAGTTCCTACTGTCATTAGAACAGGCCAGTGACTGCTTTAATAGAAAAGGTCTTCTCTAGACTAAGCTTATCAAAGATCCTATTTCGGTCAACAAGTCACTTAAAAGTGACAACATCAATACTAATTTGAAAGCAAGAGTTGGACCAGACAACCTTTAATCCACTCAAACTACCTCTTGAGAATTCAGAGTTGAATGTCTGTGTGATGCTATTTTATCACAGACCACAGACTAGAGCAGTACTTTGCCTTAAAGACCTATAAGCTTATGCTGTAGTACTGAGGAAGGAAACTAAGGTGGGGGGATCCAAATCAAGACCAAAGACTAAACATAAAGACAGGAACCAAAGTCCAGTGGAGAGCAATAGAGACTATTGGAATTAGACTCAAAATATCTAATTTTTAAACCTTATTCCTGGCTTGCTAGAGTGAGTTTGCTTAACCAAAACTTTAATTTAATTTTATTGTGTAATTGTGGGGTTATAACGTAACAAAAACTCCTTTATAAGGCAGTCTTGAAGATGAAATAACAAAACCCCTCTACATGTTTCATTGCAGTGTCTGTATCAACTTTCAATTTCACTTTTTAGGATCACCATCATTATTTTCTCATTAATAGAGATCAAGGTACCTACCAGCCTGTAATCAGAGTCCAAACCAATGTCAAAAGCAAGAAAATGCTGTAGGGTTCCTATGACAAGAGCATTCCAAATCAACCTGCATTGTACTTGCTTTATCCTACCGTATTCATTTTTCTTGTTGCTATGACAAAATACTTGATAGAAACACCTTAAAGGAAAGAACAGTTTGTTTAGAAGGTAATATAAGATAATGGAAGGTTAAGTCTCAGTGGCAGGTCCTTGAGGTCACATTGCATTCACAGTCAGAAGCAGAGAGAGATGAATGCTGGTACACAGCTCCATTTCTCCTTTTTATTCAGTTCAGGAAAGGACCCCATCCTATGGAATCGTGCAACCAACATTTAAGGTGGGTCTCCTCACATCAATTAACTCAATATAGGAATTTCTTCATAGACATTAGCCATGGGTTTGTCTACTAGGTGATTCTAGATCCCGTCAAGACGATAATCAATATTAGCCTTGTTTTTCCTACACTACCCAATCCCTCGGTTTTTTTTTTGTTGTTGTTGTTGTTGTTGTTGTTTTTGCTTTTTTCCTAAATTAGGAGTATCTATATGGATTTGTTTTCTACATTGGACTTAGAGAGATCAGTTGCCTTAACAAGATCTCCCATGACATGTATACTCCTTCCCTCCTTAATCGCATCTACCATTATTCTCATTTACATTTTCCCTTGATACAGTGAGTTGCTCAGTGTTCACATACTTTATTATGCCTGTTTAAGCTGTTTCTTCTACCTAGAAAACACTCATTTAGTTAACAAATAGTTGAGTATGCCTTTCGCTGCTTCAGACATTGGTGATATAGCAGTAAATACAGCAGACATAGTTCACTCATCATCATGCACATATGTTCTAGTGGGAATTAATAATACATATATAAACAAAATAAATAACATAATTACAGTGTCGTTATGACAACAGCTATGAGAAATAGAGGGAGAGTATTAAGATTGGGAAGATGGTGTTGCTTTCACCAAAATAAACAGAAGGGTATCTGTACGTCATGTTAATTCTGCTATTACTCTGTTCACCCCACAGATTTCAGCCTCACTCTTCATCTCTCCCAAAGTGTGTCCTCTGAATCACCAGGTTAGGAGGTCTCTCTCTCTCTCTCTCTCTCTCTCTCTCTCTCTCTCTCTCTCTCTCTCTCTCTCTCTCTCTCTCTCTTCTGTCTCTGTCTATGTCTCTCTTTCCCTCTCTCCCTCCCTCTCTCCCCCTAACTCTTCCCTCCCCCTCTCCTGGTCTCTCAGAAGACCCAAGTGTATTCAACACACAGTGTCTAATTCAGTAATATGCATTCAGTAGAGCAGGGACTCCCAATCAGGTGACTGGGGACATCAGGGAATCTATGGGTAGTCTCAATTGTACTCAAAAGTTACTTTATACATGTATCCATGTGTTTTTTCTAGAACAAATGTTAATACTGTTTCTCATAGTCTCAAACAGTAAATGGTCCTAATGTCTACTGCTGAGCTGATGGCCAGTGAACCATCAGATTTCCTTGCCTCCTCATGAGCACTGCATTAGCTCTCCTTGGATGAGTTGTATCCCTGAGGTATTTGTGGCTTAACGCTGAATTAGTACCCACACTAATTCAGATTGCTAATGTACTTAACATCCCACTATTTCGTGGCTAAAATACAACAGACACTATGTAAAGCACAGCGGGATCTAAAGAAATGAAGTCCGAATACAGAGTAAAGGAAAGGCCACACACCATTTCCTCATACATATCCATTCTCTCCTATCTGGTCATAAACTTCTGCAAGACAGAGTCCCTTGCTGTGCTTTCCTCTCTATGTCCCTTCAGTTCTTAATATGCATTCCTCATGCAGATGGCGCTCAGTAATACGCTATTCATTTTGCTCCTGGTTTTGTTAGGGGAGTGAACTGAATTTTGTCATATACAGTTAACAAGGATTTGGAGTGCACTTTAAGAAATGTGATTACACATGATTTATGAAAGGCAACAACCCAGAAAACACAAATTCCCTGAATTAATGGTATGGCCCCCCTCCTGCATCTGAATGGCAGTACCTATGTTGTAGTTCATAGGAAAATAAGTGAGCCTCCTGAGAGAGAACTAAAATAGCCATAAAAAGATATCTTGGGGCTAAATTTATTCCCATTGGAGGCCACAATAATGCAAAAGGGCATAATTTAGAAAGCAATGGGATTACTCAAAGCAATGACAGCTTCCTGGGGGAGCACTTACCATCCTGGAAAAGAAGGTATGAGAGGGAGGCAGTAAAGGGAAGAAAAGGGAGGGCTAGGAAAGCCTGTGTTGTTAGTGGCCACTGAATAGCATCCTGATTGTCTGTCAAATGGGAAATTGTTTTATTACATTCAGTTGAAACTGTCTCTGAAGTAATAATTCTAAATCCCTCTCCCTCTCTTTGTCTAATTTCTTTCAAACACTCTTAGTCATACCTGGTCTAGCTTCAAAAAAAAGAAAGAAAGAAAGAAAGAAAGAAGGAAAGAAACAAATTGCATTCTTTCAGCCATGATTTGTCTTAGAAAAATAATTGTAACCATGTCTCAAAACACACTGTATATATGTATGAAATTTCAAAAGAACAAAGAAAACTATTTTTCTCCAGACCATACTAAAAATTTATTTTTTATCCTTTCAGCTTTATAAAAGGCCAATTATGAGAAACCAAGAAATAAAATATTCAGCATTGCTTTTTAGTGAAAATTCAGATTTGTGAAATCATATTATTTGGGAAGAGGATTAAACTGAAATTGTACTAACTTAAAGGAAATAATTTTGTCAAGTGTTATGCACAAATACATGTAAACTACTAATAAACTTCTTAAATAAAAACTTCCTTGGTTAAGTTTTAATTAAGAGATGATTCAACTTATTTGTATTCGGAATGTTATTTGTAAGAGGGCAGGTGCAAAAATTGGCATTTTAAAGAATTCAGCTTCTTAAAAACAGCATTTCCTCTATCAACTTGTTTTACCATTTCTCATTGCATGCAAAGCTAAAACCCAGGGTTTTCACATCCCCATAAATTTCTAATTTAATCATGCTTTATAAAGATGACTATTGTGTTCTACCACAAGAAAGAGACCTGTTTAGTCATTGTTCTATTGACTTGAAAAGACACCATGATCAAGGTAACTCTTATAAAAGGAATCATCTTATTGGGGGCTTGCTTAGAGTCAGAGGCTGAGTCCATTATCATCATGGCAGGGAACACAGCAGCAGGTGTGAGTGGTGCTGGAGAAGTAGGTGAGACCTTTATATCCTGATCTGTAAGCAGAGAAAGAATGCCTGGGCCTGGCATGGGATTTTGAAACTTCAAATCCCACCCCTGTGACACACTTCTCCAATAAGGCCACACCTACTCCAACGAGAACATACCTCCTAATCTTTTTAAATTTTTCGAATAGTGCCACTACCTGGTTACTAACCATTCAAACATAAAAGCCTACTTAAACCACAACAAGACTCTTACATGTTCCAAGAAGACAAAAGCATCAGTGGAAAGCCATATTTCACATAAATGGCACTTATAGTTTTCCAAGTACAACTGACAAATATCTCATTGTATATCTGCATACGTTTCCATAATTCATTTCTAGTACATCAAACTATCATATTAAGACCCATTTTATTAATTAACCATATAAATCATGATTATTTTATTGGTAATATCTGATAACTATACTTTCTGAGGCCTATATAGATCCTTTATGGATCTGTTTCTGTAAACCATATGCCACATATCTTTTTATGCCTGAATATTTTTGAATGAATATTTAATCATGTGAAAATATAAACATTGGAGTTTTATATTACATTAAATTCCTTCAGAGATTACTTATGTTTCTTTATAGTAAACATTAACATTCCAAGGGCACTAAAAAACCCTGGACCACTTTATTTAGATTACAATTTTAAAATGAACATATTCTAGGTTTCAGTCCCTATAGGTCCTATTACAACTTTTTTCTTTATACCTAGGATGTTTCTTATCAGGCTTCCAGGCTGAAACTGGGGCCCTTCTCAGAGCCTTTCTCTTTGATCTGCACAGGCCTTCATGTTTATGATTTTGCCCCAATTTTGTAAATGTTACTCTCCTTCTCAGACTCTTAGCTACATTTTGAGAATCAAGAAATATGTTGCAGGGAAATGGAGAGACATAGTCTCATGCTTGCAATGTAAGCATTTTACTGACTGAACTGAGTTGGTTCCTTAGAACCCATGTAAAAAGCCAGGCCTGGTGGTGCACATCTATTATCCTAGTTCTATGGAGGCAGAAAACAGAAGATATCTGGTGCTCACTGGCCAGTCTGCATATCAAAATCAGTGAGCTCTGAGTTCAGTGAGTGACCATGTTGTCCCACCATTAGTTGTGGAGTTATTTGTTATTAATAGCTGCTAGGAGAAGCACAGATCATTGTGTTTTGTTTTGTTTTGTTTTGTTTTGGTTTGGTTTGGTTTGGTTTGGTTTGGTTTAAGCTGTGGTCCTGGTAGTCTTAACATGCTCCAGTGGATGGCCAAGAATCTAAGAGTATATAGGTAGCAATACTGGGACTTCATGGGTTTCAAAAGAATGAGAACACAAAGTTGGATGGGTGTGGAATGGAGACTAGATGTGGGAGAAGATGGGGGGGATGGGTGTGATCAAACTAAAAATCTATGAAATTCTCTCTGCTGAGTTGCATTCCATTGTGTATACGTACCACATTTTATTTATCCATTCTTCAGTTGAAGGGCATCTAGGTTGTTTCCAGGTTCTGGCTATTACAAACAATGTTGATATGAATATAGCTAAGCAAGTGCCCTTGTGGTATGATTGAGCATTACTTGAGTATATGCCCAAGAGTGGTATAGGTGGATCTTGGGGGAGATTAATTCCCAATTTTCTAAGAAAGCACCATATTGATTTCCAAAGTGGTTGTACAAGCTTGCATTCCCACCAGCAGTGGAGGAGAGTTCCCCTAGTTCCACATCCTCTCCAGCATAAAGTGTCTTCAGTGTTTTTGATCTTAGCCATTCTGACAGGCATAAGGTGGTATCTCAGAGTTGTTTTGATTTGCATTTCCCAGATAATTAGGGATGTTGATCAATTCCTTAAATGTCTTTCAGCCATTTGAGTTTCCTCTGTTGAGAATTCTCTGATTAGTTCTATAGCCCATTTCTTAATTGGACTGTTGGGCAATTTGATGCCTAATTTCTTGAGTTCCTTATATATTCTGGATATCAGTCCTCTGTCAGATGTGGGGTTGGTGAAGACCTTTTCCCATTCTGCAGGCTGTCGCTTTGCCTTGTTGACCATATCATTTGATCTACAAATACCAGTTTCAAGAGGTCCCATTGATTAATTGTTTCTCTCAGTGTCTGAGCTACTGGTGTTATATTTAGGAAGTGATCTCCTATGCCAATGTGTTCAAGACTACTTCCTACTTTCTCTTCTAGCAGGTTCAGAGTAGCTAGATTTATGTTGAAGTCAGCAGAGAAAAACAATGACATCATGAGGTTTGCAGGCAAATGGATGGATCTATAAAAAATCATCCTGAGTGAGGTAACCCAGCCTCAGAAAGACAAATATGCTATGTACTCACTCATAGGAGGATACTAGATGTGGAACAAGGATGACTGGACTGCTACTCACAACACCAGGGAGGCTACCTGGAAAACAAGAACCCAAGAAAGACACAGGGATTGCCCAATGACAGAGAAATGGATGAGATCTACATGAACAGTCTGGACGTGAGTGGGGGTGATGAAGGGCAAGGGTCGAGGGAAAGAGAGCGGGAGATCCTAGCTGGATCAAGAAAAGAGAGGGAGAACAAGGAATAGGAGACCATGGTAAATGAAGACCACATGAGAAAAGGAAGAAACAAAGAGCTAAAGAGGCCCACAGAAATCCACAAAGATGCCCCCACAATAGACTGCTGGCAATGGTCGAGAGGCAGCCCGAATTGACCTACTCTGGTGATAGGATGGCCAAACACCCCAATTGTCATGCTAGAAACCCCATCCAAAGACTGAGGGAACTGGATGCAGAGATCCACTGCTAGGCCCTGGGTGGAGCTCTGGGAGTCTAATTAGCGAGAAAGAGGAGGGTTTATATGAGCGAGAATTGTTGAGACCAAGATTGGATAAAGCACTGGGGCAAATAGCCAAATGAATGGAAACACATGAACCATGAACCAATGGCTGAGAGGCCCCCAACTGGATCAGGCTCTCTGAATAGGTGAGACAGTTGATTGGCTTGATCTGTTTGGAAGGCATACAGGCAGTGGGACTGGGTCCTGGGCTCATTGCATGAGCTGGCTGTTTGAAACCTGAGGCTTATGCAGGGTCGCTTGGCTCAGCCTGGGAGGAGGGGACTGGACTTGTCTGGACTGAGTCTACCAGGTTGATCTCAGTCCTCAGGGGAGGATTTGCCCTGGAGGAGGTTGGAATGGGGGGTGGACTGGGGGAAGGGGAGGGGGGTGGGAGGGGTAGAACAAGGGAATCTGTGGCTGATATGTAGAATTAAATTATATTGTAAAATAAAATTAAATTAAATTTAAAAAAATCTATGAAATTCTCAAATAATTTATAAAGATACTTTTGAAAAGCCTGAACAATAACAATACTAGTTGACATGACAACATGGACAGGAAATCTCACAAGGCCTCACCCTTAGATGAAGAGTTACAGTCAGTGAATGCTGGGACAGAGAGAAATAGCCTTCTCAGGGATGAGCCCCTAATTGGTTGTTCAATACCAAGTAGTCAGCCCTAAAACATATACATAGAAGCAACATTAAATAAGTTCAGCAAATTGTGTGTGTGTGTGTGTGTGTGTGTGTGTGTGTGTGAGTGTGTGTGTGTGTGTGTGTGTGTGTGTGTGTGTGTGTGTGCATAAAGAAAAAGTGAAAATAAAATAAAATGAACATGGAAAAATAAATAAAATGGAGAGTGATAAAGACACCCACTAACAATCACCTCCAACCTCTGCTCACACATGCATACACATGTATATGAACCTGCTAATATACATACATACACACACATATACACATACATACACTATGTGCACATTATGCTGGTGGGAGTTGTATTTGCCTCACTGATTGTAGACTGTAATTCTCCTAACTCTTCACTGAAATAGTCATTATGTCAGAATGAATATTATTTCTATTTTTTCCATTTTTTCTTTTCTTCAGTTAGAGGATAGGTTACAACTAGTAGATAACATACATAAAGTGCATACCACTTTTAGGACAAATACACAAACACGATTTGCCTAAATATGAGCTGAACAAAGACAACAATAGACATGCTAAAGTAAATGGGGCAAAGCCCACGCAGCCTCAGCCCTATAAAAAGAACTACAGGAAGCTAAGGAATGCTGACAGTTGGAAAAATCGTCATTTCCATAGGAGATGACTACATAAATTGGCTATCGAATACCAAATAGTCCTAAAAACATACATATGAGTAACATTACATAGACTGAGCAGGTTACACTTAGGAATTCATATGTATATACATATGTGCATATTCATATAACAATTAATGAGAAAAGAGGCCATGAATTTGAAAGAGAGCAAAGACAGGTGTATGGGATCAAAGACTTGGAGGGAGGAAATGGAAGGGAAAGACAATGCAATTATATTATAAACTAAATAAAAAGTAAATAAAAATCAAAAGAAAACCTTTTAGATTAAAGAAGGTATTTTGATATATAAAACACATATTTTGGTCTTTATTCCAATGCAGTCATAAAATTTGACTCAATATTTTATAAAAGAAAGAACCAATGCAGGCCAAACTTCCTCCAGCTGGAAAAACTCACTGGGCCCTAAAGCACCAGTAGTCTGACATTTCTGATAGTAAAACACTTCAGGGGATATGTTAAACTCATTGATACTGTTATCATTTTATCTGCAGGTTTAAATTTCAATTTCCCATCATCTGGAGATTTCCAAGATTCAGGGAAGCTACATGAAGCAGCCATTGTTTCACTGTTTTGACAAAAAAGGAGAATAAGACAAAAATATAAATGACTTGTTACAGGTCCCACACAAGTCAACAAAAGGCATAAGATTAGTGTCTGCCTCTGTAACCAAACAATGTTAAGTGCACTGTGCAAAATATTCACCAACGGTGAGAGTATTTTGAGAATATTGAGAATATGACAATTTGTTATCCAAAAAGGACTGGAAATACGTCCTTCAAGGAGTTGTAAAATTGAAGTTCTAGTCCTGTTTCAGTACTTACTACCTTCCTGTTCACTTTAGAAGCCATCAATTACAAAATAGAATAAGGACATAACCATAGATGTCCTATCCTAAAGCTATCTTGTAAGTTATCTTTGCCCATATGAGGTGGAGTTTCAGAGAGGAACAGTCTCCAAGAATGTATGGAGTTGTCGAGACTCAGAAAACTGTTTTTTTTTTTTCCTAGTTTTTAATTTTTATATATGGGTGTTTATATGGGAGAGAGTGTGGGTACAGGTCTTGAAACTAGAATTGAGACAATGAGAGAGAAAAGGGAGTAAAGATTTAGTAGAGAAAGTGGAATGGTCACAGGCTCCATGTGACAGGAAAATGGAAAGAGGCTAATAGGGATGGAATTATACAAGGTGGAGAAAGAAGGATGTGATGAGAGAGGGAGGAAGATCAACAAGAACAAAGTAATGAAATACATTGCTCTTTATGAAATACTTTTTAATGTACTGGATGAGGAGGTGGGAAGATAATTCAGTGGGTAAGAGCACTTACTTCTTCTGCAAGCATGAGTACCTGAGTTCAAATTCCCAGATACACATAGAAGGTCAGGCATGGCTGTGCATGGCTGTAACCCCATCACTGGGGACAGAGAGAGCAAGATCTCAATAGCTCGCTGGCAAAAACTGCAAGCTTCTGATTCAAAGAGATCTGTCTCTCAAGGACAATAAAGGAGGAAAAAAAGATGATGGAGGTAAACACAGGATGTCCTGCTCTGGTTTCTGTATGTGTACACTTACACACATATCTGCTTGCATGCAGCAAACACAACACAACACACACACACACACACACACACACACACACACACACACACACACACCATATTTTGAAGCATGCAGAATGAGTCAGTCTGTGGCAGAGTAGACCCAATACAGGAACAAATCATGTCTCTATCCAATTCAACAAGCATAAACGGCCAAAACATATATCTTGTAATATTTTTAAAGTATGCTGGTTGGAAAATAAACAACCATGTTTCTCAAAGTCAGTATCAGAGACTACCACATAATAGAGAAAAGTGCCCAGTCTTTTTTTTTTTTTTACATTAAAACCTAAAGCATATGGAGAAAAAAGACCCTCAACAATGCAACAATCCCATGTCAGATACTACCATTTCCCCTATTATCTGCAGGGTCTTAGAGACAAATCAATAAGCATGGAGCCAGGACCCTGTCCACACTGCCACTGCCTTTATTAATATTGCTTTCCCCCTATTTCATTAATATTGCAAATACCAGCAAACAATTTATGTTTAAACCATCCCCACTCTCCTTTATTAAAGGATGACAGTTTAAAAGTAAAGGAGAGTTATATTGGTCTGAATCCTATGTGCTTGAATTCTAGAATAATCCTCGACAGCAAAGCCATTTTCTAGCTACATCACTGAGTTATTTAGATCACATTTTGACCTTAGGAAGATAGAGTGTGCACAAGTAGAAAGAAAATCCGGGGGACTTTGTGTTTTAATAACTGCTGGTCACAGCAATAGTTCCGTGCAATTCTATTCAGATGCTTAGGAGCTGCCCATGCTGATGGGAGAGTGGAAATAACACTCCTTTGGGAGCTAGGATATCAGAGTATGAGGCCACAAAATACCTCAATATGTAAGCTTAGTAAAGTCCTTCCTCTCTGGACTTCCATCTCCTGTTCATTTGAGAGGAATTTAGGTAATACTAAGAACCATTTTTAGCTCTAAATATGTATGGTTCTAGCTTTGATTTTTTGCTATATGGGATCATTGCATACTTCCTCAGTTTCTATGCTACTAGAACTGCTTATGGGCCCTATCTATGCTGGATAGTTTTATGCTAACTTGACACAAGTCATTTAAGAGGAAGGAACCTCAATTTAAAAAAAAAAATATGCCTCCGTAAGATCAAGCTGTATGCAAACCTATAGGGAATTTTCTTAGTTAGTGATTGATGGGGGAAGGCCCAGCCTATTATGAGTAGTGCTATTCCTGAGCTCATAGTCCTGGGCTCTATAAGAACACAGGCTGAGCAAGCCATGATGAGCAAGCCAGTAAGCAGCACCCACCCCTCCATGGTCTCTGCATCAGCTCCTATCTCCAGGATCCTGCCCTGTCTGAGTTCCTGTTCCAACTTCCTTCAGTGATGGATTGTGATGTGGAAGCATAAGCCAAATAAACCTTTTCTTCCCAATTTTCTTTGGCTGTGGTGTTTTGTTGCAACAAAAGAAACCCTAAGACATTATTCCTTAGTGTCACTCAATGACTCAAGGTGACACTAGGATGCTAATATTGATCAAACATCTTAACTATGGAGTCATGCCAACATTTTGGAATTTTTGCTGCTTTAAATGGGTGAGTGTCTTAAAGAACTTTAAAACATCATCTACTGGCAAAGGAAGATTTCTAGAGAGATGGGAATGAGAATGAAGTAACAACAGGAGTATACCAAGATACAGGAATTAATTTTAAGCAACAGAGAAGCCATAGATGTTCCATCTATCAGTAGAGCCTTGCTTTGTGAGAAGCAGAATACTATTGGAGCACCCCGTGGCCCTTACCCAGAACACATTTATTTTTCATACAGATAGTCTTTTATCTTCCGAAAGGCTTAGACAGCACAGACTGTCTGCAGCTATGACAAAGAATGGTGCCAGATCCCAGAATGGAGATGCCAAAGGTCATCTACATAAAGAATTGGGTAGGGTCCACAAGTGTTAATATGAATGGGGCTGCAGCACTGAGGAAAACGCTGTGACTACAGAGACAAGCAGTAGGAAGAAGAAAAGGAGAATTAAAATGTTCAAGGAAAGAGGCCAGTGGGCACAAGGCAAGTAGCAGAGAGAAAATAGTACAGATAAATAAGAAAGTGCACATTAACTGATTTCTTATTATCAAAATTAACACTGCTTTATATTCCAGCCCAGGGATTGATTAAATGCTACTTCTGAACCAGAAATATTGTAAGGCAAATGAAGTCTATTTAAAAATTATGAAATAAAATAATTTACTCATTCTTGGCACACAACAATAGACCACACAGTTTTCTCTTTCAGAGAGTTTCAGCTGACTGCCATTGTCACTCTGGGGCTGTTCTGAGGGTTCTTGTGCTTCATGCAACTCATCAATTCATTTTGAAATTACTCCAGGGGTATATGTTCAATCTAGTAAGAGGTGGTTTTCTTTGCTTTCTTTGCTTTTCAAAGTCTCCTCTATAGGAGGTGGAGCCAATAGTAGAGGGGTTCACTGAATTAACTGCTCTTTGTCTCCAATGTAGTTGTTGCTGTTGAACCAGCATCCCTTAGAGGCTACTGCTCAGGCCAGCCATCTGGCCAAGCTTTCCCTCAATCTACTTCTGCTCACAGAGAATTCTAAGTACATTACCTCCACTGCATGACACGTTCCCAAATGTACCATAAAGTATAGTGAAAAGACCATATGCTTTGGACAGAAGTAGAGGAGACCAAATCTAGGTACGGCAACAATTCAGCTATTCAGCACTGGGTAAATAGACATGATGATTCATGCTTTTCAGGCTAGCATCCATTAGCAAAATAATGAATACACAGCATAAACATTCAAACAATACAGATTGTTATTGTAATTATTATAACAATATTTGTCTCTACTTTCTGTTGTTAGAGCAAAATACCTAAAACCAAATGACTTATATAGAAGTTTACTTGGCTCCAAGATTTGGAAGCTGTAAAGTACTAAAGCATGGCACTGGCATCTGCTTAGCAACAGGAGAGCCTTGTCACTGCAGCATATCATGGCAGAAAGTATCCCACAGTGAGGCAGGGCCAACAACTTATCTCAGGACCTTCTTCTCATAAAACCACCCATTTTTCATCATGGGGGCTCCACTGGCATGATTTCATTTCATTTCCTCCAAAAGGCTACAGTTACAATACCTTAACACATTTTTCTGTGTTTCATTTCCAACAAATTAAATCTGTAGGTCACATTCAAGCCACAGCAGTAGTAATTGCTACTAATATTATAATTGCTATTGTTTCCGCCTCCATCAGGCTAGAGCTGCATGATCATTTAACATACAGTTAGGTCAGTGACAATGTCTCTGGCTCACCATGCAGGAATCGCTTGCTCTCAGATCACCTCCTACCTGTCTTATCCCACTACTTCCTGTGCTCTTGAGTCCTCTATGCCGACACACAAGCAGGCTGCAAGCCAGAATTCACCAGCAGGGACAAGGGGCTAATGGCCCTACCAGCTGCAACATCTAACCCTAGAGAGCAGAGAGAAATGAGGGTACCAAACATATAAATAGCCCCTGTCTGGGCAGTTCATGAGAATTATCAATAAAGAACTGAGGATATTTTGTGTGTTCCTGTCTTCTTGGTTATGGGAATGATGGTTGTGATGTAGCATATCCACTTAATTGCTTCAGCCCATCAATTACTGCCAAGGGAGGGCAGGCAGAGTGGCCAGATGCCAGAGAAGATCTGTAATTGATAGTCACCAAAATAGCATAAATCAGGTCTCACATTAAGTATGAGCCATTAAAAAGGAAGTTGTACTGGAAACAGGCAGGTGCTATATCAGGTTGGATTCTCTCCCACTTTTTAAAACTTGACTGTAGCAATGCAGACTGGCATTGCTCTATTTGATGTGCTCACAGGGAAAGCCACTCTCAATTGGATTCTTTGGGCATCAATTATCAGGTCTTAGGTGGACTGGTTCGTGTCCCTTTCACCTCTTGTCATAACTTTAGAAGGAGTTGCTGACAAACATGAAATGCTACATCTCAAAATGTCCCCTCACCAACCTTTTGAAACTTAACATACTGGCCTGTCTAATAAGCTCTCAGCTGTCACCATAGCTTATAATAGAGCATGAAAAGCTCACAAGCAGGACTCCATTGTAAGTAATATCATCTCAGATTTCAATTTACAATCTTGGCTGGCATGTGCCATTAAATGTTGTACATGGATGCCTATGGTCTACTGAGTTTACTGTCACATCTTTCCTAGCCTTTTTCACATTTGCCAAGTCCTCTCTTCTTTGTCCCAGGTCATTTTAAACTCTATTATTAACATACGAGTGACAGATAATAGAGGGTCTAGGACCAGCTTAAGTGCATGAATTTTCCTTCTACAATTTTTTTTTCTTAGCATGACTCACATAGATCTGAGGTTTTTTATCCTGGGGCTAGAAGCTCCCTGAGGACAGGAATCATGCCTACAAAAGGTCCTAGTAATAATTAGCAGCATCATACCAGTCATTACCTGGTAATAACTTCCAGTAGATACAGGATTTCAAGCAAGCGTTTAAAGCATATTGAATGTTCTATACTTGTTGGCTGTATTTTCATTGTTCTCATTTCCAGTCATATTCCCTACAACTAACAATGTATCTAGAGCATCAAAGGCACTACACATGTATTTACAGGGTCATAATAAATTGTCTAAAACCCTTGAGTCCGCAAGAATCTTAGAATTTAGAATATCTTTTAGATTTGAAAAAAAGAGTACAGGAGTGTATACAATAAGCCATACTCACAGCAAGGCCTAGCTAGGGCAGCAGTTAATAATCCAACATACTAAGCCACCTAGAGTGAAGCAATGGCATATTCACTCCAAGCGGGATTAATGAAGAATATAAAATGCCTCATAAAACAGATGACACTTTGCTGTCAAATCAGTTGTGGTACCAAATTTGCAAAAACCAAGGTAAGTATCATATTTTGGATCCTTAGACTGAGGGCAGACATATGGATCTGCATTATATAAAATAAGTGGAAACAGACGATCTTCACCCTCAGGACCCATTTAAGAGCAGGAAAATGTAACTTCTCTAACTCCTTGGTCAGGCTGACCTTCTGTATCTTACCTCAAATTTAAACAATGAACACCTACTGGTCACAGACATTCCCTATTCAAAGTATCTTGTAAGGAGGTCAGTTATCTTACCTCACTTCGTTTTTCAGCTTCAAGAAGTATATAGAAAAAAGGATAAGGGTACACTTACAGAGCCAAAGCTGGCAACCCAACTCTGCCAGCAACAGAACTGTGACCTTGAGCAAGATCTCTCACCATTCTTTTATTTTGGAGATTATAATATAAATGTATCATCTCCCCCTCTTCCTTATTCTCCTTAAAATCCTTCCCATATACCCCTCCTTGTTCTCTTTCAAATTCAAGGCCTCTTTTTTTTTCATTAATTGTTCGTACATGTATATATGTATATACATGTTTTTCTTAAATAGAACCTGTTTTATCTGTATAACGTTACTCATATGTATGATTTCAGGGCTGACTATTTGGTATTGAATAACAAATTGATGTGCTCTTCCCTGGGGAAGATTATTTTTCCCATTCTCAGCATTCCCCATTTGCCTGTAATTCTTTATGTGGGGTTGAGGAGAACCTATAACCATCATGTTAATAAACCTTCAACATTCTTAAGTGACATATCCTCTTCCTTAATATGAGCAAAAATACATTTCACATATCGATAGTTAGCTAATATTTAAAAGACCCTTCCTTCGGGGTATGTCATTACCCATATTTTCACAGATAAAGGAGCTAGAGTTCAAAGGGTTACTGAATTCAAGCTCCTTTCCTCAGTATTGAGAAAGAAACAGTTGAGAGATTGGAGGGAGGAAATTTGGCAAGGAGCCAAAGTGCCAGACTGTACAACAGAATAATGATGACAATATTATAACAAGTCACAGACCCAATGCCTCTGCCCAGCTATCTGCTAACTTTTCATACCAGAGTGGGCCAAAGAAGCCTTAGCATGGATAGGGTGTGAAATTAACAACTAAAAGGGAAAATGATTGAGATGGAAATATACCATTGTGAAAGGACCACTTAATTGGAGAAATCAAGGGATATCGTTTACTCCTGGTTGAAAATGTAAATGATGTCATCATCAACTATTCTTTGGCAATATTTCTTAGTATTCAGAGTGCAGTTGTGTGGTCTGAAAACAATTTAAACTGAACAAAAACTAGTGCTTCTTTGACTGATTCTGATATTGGATTCTTCCCTTCCCCTTCTTACAAACACAGTCTCCGCTATGAGTACGCAGCGAGTCAATCTGATAAATCTTGATGGTTGAATAAGCTCTTTGATTTTTGAATTATTTTGAGATTAACTGAATTTGAAATGTGGGCTGCCTGCAATGTCTTGCTGGCACAAAAAAAGATGAGCTTTGTTATTGACAGAGAAAACTTGCAAACGATATTTTTTATCATTATTCTCCTGTGCTGAACTCTTGTTTGCTTCAGCCTGGCCCAGCTGCCTGGATGGGTGCTTCGAGGCCAGGTTCAAAAGTGCAATTTATAATCTTCTCTCTCGACTCCTGCAAACTGCTGCACAGTACGGGGTGACTCTTATGCCTGGGAGAACAGACATATTTCTTTCTGCAATCAGGGAACATTGTCCATTATATTAGTGGTTTTGATAACTTGCATAATGCTCCAAATGAATAAAAGCTGTCATCCAAGAATCATATTATTGGTAAGTTGAAGCAGAATGTCACTGGAGTTGCTTCAAATGCCTGTGTGTAAGCCCTACATTCCTGTCCTTGGTCCTTTGGGAAACCTGGTATTTTTATATCAGCCTTAGGGCCTCAGCCTGTGGATACCAAGATAATCAAGCATCCCTTACCTTTTCTTTATTCTTTGTGCAATTGATACCCTTTCTCTTTTCTCCCTGAACTTATTTTATTGACCCCAAACTGTGTCATATACTGAAAAGGATTGCTTATCTATCAACAAGACCACCACTACCACCCTACAATCTCTTTTCCTTTGACATTCCCTCTTATTTTCAATACTCTGGTTTTCTGATTCATTCAGGGATAACTTGCTCTGTAGGCCTCTTTCAGTTTTTCTTCAACTTATTTTTTTCTAGCTAATTACAGCCTACTTCCCCCGAAGCAAAAAAGAAAAAGATTCACCTGATTATTTCCTGTACAGTGACTTCTTCATATGCATATAGCAAAGTATCCATGGTGTTGACACAACAACCAATTTGTCTATTCAGTGACCCTGTTTGAAGATCTGTTTGAATACAATGTTAAAATTTGCACAGGTCAGTATTTCTGGAGTCCTTTCATTCTTTCTTTGCATCATATTACTCCTGGCACATCCTATGTCCCAAGCATTTACAAAATGAAAGACTTGGGGACACAACTGTGCTAATAGAAAAGGAAATAAAGAAAGCCCACAGGTTTCACAAAGACCTCTTAGGAAACAATCTCCCAATCAGTCAACCAACCTTTCATCTTGATCACAAGTAAGAGGGAGATCCAATCACAAACACAACAATCCCAAGACCTACTGCCTCGAGTAGATGCTTATAGAAAGGAGTGATGCCCCTGACAACTGAAAAACAGCAACCTTCCTGTGCATTCCCATGGGGCCTCTGTACCAAAACTAGTGCCTAGTCAATGTGTGTACCACTGTGAAATGCTTCCTCCTTATTGTTTTCCCTACTGGTCCCAATAGGCCCCAAGTTGAAATCAGTGGGAAGAAATACCTCTTGTTCATAAACTACACCCTGCTTTTAGCCTGTGCAGTAGCAATAACTTGTATTCCTAGGGTCATACATAAACTCTACCGATATGACTGTTTTTTGCTATTATCCCTACCATTAGTATAATTGCAAGCAGCTTCAAGCAAGAGCTGTGTCACTTCTATATCCCCTGGTGCCTCTAATATGATGCCCATCACACAGTTGATGCCCAATAAATATGTATTGGATTGAATTGTAGCAGCCAGCATCATTATAAGTATTAAACTATATTCATGTTTCCCACTTTATTTGCTACAGACATCTGCAGCTGCTTCCTTCCATGCAATTTTTGCTTTATTACTAAAGACAAAGAATGAAACTGTCACTTTAAATCCAATGGCCTTCCTTTTATTGAAAGCTAATCATCCACAAGGTTTTTCTCTCTCACGGCTACCATACAAGGAAACAATTAGCAATATTTTTTCTGATGTCAGTAAACGACCTCAATATTAATCTTATCAGGCTTGTCTCTTTGGGGAGTTTATTCAGAAATCAATTCTGGTTGCATTATAAATCAAAAAGAAGAGAAAACCAATTCGTAGCCTTCTTTCCTACTAATGTGAACACATCACTTAGGTAATATCCTGATTAAAATCTCAGGATTCTGTCACCAATGATGTATTCTTTTTTTTCTTTTCTAGCTATATACTTAATTTGCTAATCTTCTGAAATCATTTGTTCCAATAATTGCTTCCATATCTTCTGTCTGCTAACTCATTTTCCACATGTTTTGGGTTTTTTTTTAACCCCATCATGTTGGACACATGGGCCATTATCTTCACTCTGCCTATGTGCTTAACATCCAGTAATGGGAATGTCCTATAAATCCAAGTTCAGTTCTCAAATTAGGCAGTTCATTAAATATCTCCTTTGGGAACTCTATTTCTTTTGTGCACCTTTCAGTATCACCAAATATTGGTAAGTACAATGATGATGTGCATAATTTATTTCTTACCCATTACTTTTCTGTGAATCTAAGGACCCAAACTGACTTTTGTGAATGTGCTAAGTTTAGCAAATTTTTATCCAACTTCCTTCTACTCATCAGGATGTTCTTGACCTCTATGACTCTTTTTTTTTTTTTTTTTTTTTTTGTTTTTTGAACAGGTTTCTCTGTGTACTTTGCGCTTTCCTGGAACTCACTTTGAGACCAGGCTGCCTCGACTCACAGAGATCCGCCTGCCTCTGCCTCCCGAGTGCTGGGATTAAAGGCGTGCGCCACCACCGCCCGGCTCTCTATGACTCTTTCCACAACAATATGCTCAATTTCAAGGTTGAAATGGGCCCCAAGTATGCAAAGACATAATGTTGCAGTCTCAGAATTGTCTAATTAGTTGGTAATGATCCTGTTTATACAGTTCCTATAGCCTCTGTTTCTGCCAAGGTCTGGTTCTCTCTAACCTCTTGGCCTCTGATGAAACTGATCTCACTTCCACAAATCACAGCAGAAGAGTCT
Organism: Peromyscus leucopus; assembly: GCF_004664715.2. NCBI lineage: Eukaryota > Metazoa > Chordata > Mammalia > Rodentia > Cricetidae > Peromyscus > Peromyscus leucopus. Next base: position 112,642,986 of record NC_051083.1, read on the forward strand.
ACTTTTTAATTTATCTGGGTATCCTCCCTTTTCTTTGATCAATGTCATGCAGTTAAAATAGTCAGTATGGAGCCAGCTTAAGGACTTTTGTTCATTTAGTATGCAATAGAATTGTCAAATAGTAAGTGTGTCATATAATAACATGGCTGAAGACTTCCTAGTTAATGTTGCATGAGACATTTGGGTCAAATAGCTCAGCCACTAAGGTATTTTTTACCTCAAGACTATAGTGATTTTACTTAGGCTCTACTGAAGTCACATTGATTGCTATAACGGTGTAAACCAGAGAGTCAGAAAACAGGGAGGTGAGTAAACAGATCTGACAAAGGATACCTAACTTCTCTGAGCCTCAGTGTCTTTTATCTGCAAATCAAATAAACCAAATGGAGAGAATAATTAAAAGTCAGATAATAAAGTATAGTAAACACTGAAAAAATACATATTCATGTGTGGCTCTTATTATTTATCATCTCTGGATACACTCTGACTTATCAATAAATATCTTAGTAAAAGAGTCTCAGTGTTTAGCAGTTAGAAGCTAATCTAAATGAAAATGGGTGTTGCCTAGAGTCAAAAGAGTAGCAATAGAGATGTTGAGAAGTGGTAAGTTTATGAATATGCTTTTTAATGTAAGCACAGGATTTTATGACTGATTAATATGGAGTATGGGAGAAAGGAGTTAGAGACGATAATAAGCATTTTAGGCATGAGCAACCAGAATTATCAGCTACTGAAATGGGAGAGAAGAAGAGTCAGTTTGGAGATAGATTCATAAGAGGTAGATTTTAAATATATCTGAGATGCATCATTAAAAATTTAATGAAAATGAATATTATGTCACTAGCCATTTGATTCTGAGTCTTAGGAAGTATCTCAGCTAAAGGAGAAAAAAATCATTAGCAGACAATATATGAGTGGTGGTTAAACCTGGTTACTAGGTAAGATTGTGAATGAGTGAAGATATATGTATACACACACACACACACACACACACACACACACACACACACACACATATATATATATTTTTCAACAAGGGCCTATATATATAAAATCTTCTATATATATAAAATACTGAGACACCAGACCTTTCATCTTTCTGCCTTTTGTCCTCCAGCTAAAAATAAGTAGTTTTGCTCTGCCATGAGTCCCCATCATAGTTTTTGGCCTCACCCTGAGCCCAAAATCGATGGGATAAAACCAATTATGAAAAACTTAATTAAAATTAAAAACAATTATGAACTGAGATATCCAATACTGCAAACTCAAACTTTTTTATCTTTATAAGTTTATCATCAAAGATATTTCTTGGTGAGAGAAAACTGTCTAATATGATATCTAAACAGAAAATAGGATAGAATTGTAACTTAATAAGCAGATGAATAACATGATCCATGGAAGAAAAAACAATCCTCTGGAACAAGTTGACTATTCATGACTTTTATAAAGCATTTCAGTGGAAAAGTAAGTATAAGAGCTTGGTGATATCTGGGTTCAAAAAAGGATCTATCTAGAATCATTCATTACCCTGATAATAACCCACTTTGGAAGCAAAACATCTCCCTCCTTGTGGGTAGGCTTTCTATGACAGTGTTTCTTAGTTTCACCTCTCTGAAGCACACTGTAAATATTTTGAATGGCAGATCCTTCTACCACCCCCACCATACAGCCAGGAAGCAGTCATGTGACAAATAGCAGCAATCATATGTTTTATCAATAGTCTGAATTTTTAATAAGAGAAGAAAGGAAAGAGAAGTCAATATTCATTGTGGATGTGGTGTCCACAGCAGATGCAACAAATTTCTAACCAGGCAAGCTCTGTGAATTGTCACAAACAAGATACCAATCCTAAGTGGTTAACCATAAGCACATGCAAATAAGGGCAACATTATATTGGCAGGGTAGTGTGTGTGTGTGTGTGTGTGTGTGTGTGTGTGTGTGTGTAGAAGAGGTAATGAATTTAAGAGAGGACTGTTGCAGGGATACAGGGGGAGTTAAAGTGGGAGGGATAAAAATGTCTGTACTCATGTATGAAATCATTAAATTAAAAAAAATAAAATCTAGCCTACACGTGCGTGCGCGCTCGCGTGCGCGCGCGCACACACACACACACACACAGAGAGAGACAGAGACAGAGACAGAGACAGAGAAAGAGAGACAGAGAGAGAGAGGGACAGAGAGAGAGGTGCACAATTTATTAACAAGTGATAGTATATTCCTTGAGTAAGGTGGGGCACTTAGAGATGAAAGCCCATTGACTTTTGGAAGGCCTGGATTATCCTTGGGTTCTGCTAGTCCCCTCCACATACACACAAATTATTTCCCTCCTTTCTTTTATTGGTCTCCAATGATTAATATGCCATTTCTTGCATGAGGCTTAGATCTCCCACTCCTGTCCATTTGTAGCCATTTGTCTGCTAATGAGGGTCCCTTATATCTGGGCATGATCACAGAAACAACTGTAATTACCCACTCTATATTTTGGCATAAATATGGATATAACGGTTGAGTGGTTGGTTGGTTGGTTGGTTGGTTGGTTGGTTGGTTGGTTCATTGGTTGGTATTTGTGTACAATCAGGTGAGCCATGATGCGGTCTCCCAACCCCATTTAGTTGATGTAGAAACAGTAAAAGAGAAATTTAAAATAGAAGAAGGGAAATGGAAAATTATCTCCATTGGCCCTCTTTCCCTTCCCCAATTCCCATGACTTCAATATACATGAGCCTATGTGAGACATTACAAATGCAAATGTAACGATGATGTGTGATCATCGCATAATACAAAATGCATCAGTACTTCAAAAGATCCCATTCTCTTAATAGTTTAAAGTTGTTCAAAAGTCTCAAGTCACAGAATAAACATCCCCATTCCAAAAGAAAGGAAGGGTGGCATAGCAAAGAATAATTCAAGCAAAGAAAGACTAAAACCCAGCAGGAAAAACACCAAATCCTGCCAAGATTATGTCTAATTTCTGGGAATTTTAATGGCATCATCTTGCTCCATGATTGGGTAGTATGCACTTCCAAATGCGCTATTAATACAGCACATGTACTCTCTTTTGAGCCAGCTCCATTCTATACCTGTAGTTTTCTTCATGAGATGCCCCCCAGCCCTACCATCTTTGAAATGAGCTCTGTACTGCAATCTAGGCTTCACCTTCACAGCTCACTCAGGAGCTCTATGCTGAGAATCTGAAGATGCTATACATTGTCTGGCCTCAGCAGCTTTCTGGAACCGTGGTTCCAACTTCCATGATCCCATAACTCTTGCACTCCGTATGCTTGCAAAATCAGCACCACATAGACAATAGCATCAAGTTCTGCTGCCAGCAGCTTGGTCCCCTTAGACTACAGCTGCAGCTGCCTCTGAGTACCTGCCTGGCTAAACCTGGGAAAACTTCCCTCCATAGTTCTGTTGGAGCTATACTGCTTCCCTTTAGGATAGCTTTCATTTTGTCTAAATCTAATTCTAGTAATTCAACATGATGGAAATATTCAATAATAACTTCTATGCTATATGTGAGGATAATAAATGGAAAAATACATGTATATATAATATGATGCTATTGCAATATCAGTGTATATTGCCATCATTAGCTTATCTACTAAGCACTTAGTAAATACCCATGTATACTACAGATGGTACTGGAGGATGTGGAAACCTAGGAGCATATAGACATTATTTTTACTGTAAGTCTCCTACAGTTCATGGAGCGAGTGAGAAACAGAGATATAAACAAAGAATTATAATAAAGATGGACATGACAGAGAAATGCCTTCACAGCTGTTATGATATTTAGAAGCTTTGAAAAAGAGGTTTTAACTTACCCTGTGAGTGAGGAGATCAGACAGAGACTATTTTCTTATGAACATAGAACTATGCTGAACTTTCAATACAGATCGAATTATATAGACCGAAAAGCATAGGGAAAAAAAGGTATTCTAGACAAAATGGATAGCATATGAAAAGTTTAAAAATCAAGAATTGTCTAAATGGAAGAATGAAAACTTTTCAAAGGTAAGATTGGAAAAGTCATCAGGTCATATGCTATATTAGATAGTTGTGTTTTATTTAAGCTTTGCAGTTTAAACCAGAGAAATGACAAGGTCGGGTGTCATTATTAAGAGACCTCCCTGGTGGTAGCAAGGAGGGCAGATTGGAGGGAAAATATCAGGGGTCAATTACAAAACTATTGTAATAATCCAGAAGTTGATGTTGGAGACTGTTGGTAGGGATAAAATAGGAAGGACAGATACAAAGAATATATAGGACAGAAATTCAACTAGCCTGAGAAATATCTTCAATGTGGGAAGTAAAGCAAAGACGGGGATATGATATGTCTTTTTAATTGGCTAACAAAGTAGAAATCAAATGGAATGGGTTTGAAAGGGAGGAAGGTGAGTTTCATTTTAGGCATACAGAGTTGAATTGCCCGTGAGACATTCAGCTGCAGATGCCTGCAGGACACTGAATATATAAGCCTGGCATTTTAGGATAGGTTTGGGCTAAAAATATAGTTTTGGGAATTAGCCACAACACATAGGTGATGGGAGGATGACATTGGCCAGTGTGAGTACTGACCTTGGCAAGTACAGTTTCCATTGAGAATGGCAGAAGGAGCTAGTTTGCAGCGGAATGAAGAGGGAATCCAGGTGTGAACGCAGAGACAATGAGTCCAACCTACTTGGAAAGTTCAAATGAGAAGAAAAAGGAATAAGAGGATTGTAGGAATCAAGGAAGACATTTTGTTCTTACACTATGAGAGATTTATGTTAACTGTTGGTTGCAATCTCTTTCAAGGTCACCTTAAGCTAGCAGCCCACTGACAAAGGGAAAGTCAGATCTCTAGTTATGTATCACACAGAAGAAATTTAGCTCCCCAATGTTTTGAGAAATGTAGTAATGACACTTCTGAAAGGTGAAGTTGACAGAAAATAAGAAGGATTATTTAAGAATAAGACAAATAAACCTGTGATCCACTTATTGGTATTTTTGGATTGTTAATAAATGTTTAACAAAAAGGGGTTCAATAATTCAACATCACATTAAGCCAAAAGAATATTTTAAAGCTGTCTGTAGCTGCCCATAAATTGAATTGTGCAGCATGTGATCGACTTCCTGCCAAGAACATTTGCTTGTTCCAACTTAGTCTGCTTTATCTAGATACAGTAATTATTTCATTTTGGCAAAGATGCTTGTTTGAAATTATCACTTACTGACCCTTACATTTTCCCCCTTCTGAGTTCTCCTCATATCCCATTGTCTGCCTAATAAGCCTGTTTATGAGAAGGTCTCCATAGTGCTGGCCTTGTAGAAAATATTTGTCTCCTGATAAAGGCTCACTTAGAGAGGAATCATAACACTGGTCACATGGGTCTTGTATGCAGTTTGCATAGGGTGAATCAGCTGAACATTTTTATTAATTATGAGCAGTCTCTGAGAAAGGATGACTGCTGCTCTTCCCAGTCCAACTTAGGTTTCTTGTGCTTCCACAAATCAGGTTGCATAATGTGGCAAAAATGTGTGGGAAGGAGCTTCGTCAGCCAGGCAGCTTGATTTAGCCCTGATACTTTCTTCCCACAAGTTACCATTCACTCTGCCTCTGTCTTCTGACATCATGAGACAGTTCTAGATAATAGTACAGCCTTCCTGGTCAGAGAACTGCTTCTTTGGGTCTGTAAAACTACAGGATATCAGATGACAGCTACATGAACCAAACTGCATCTCATACAGAATAGAAGGATCCCGTCAGACAAATGAGAAGTACCCAACTAAGGGCATTTGGGTAAGAGTCAATCACAATTAAATAATATTAACAATGTCAATGTCAATGATAGGTCTTCATTATAAGCATAGTTTAATGTTCACTTTGCTTTGAAATAAGCTCAAGTGTTGAATGCAGACCAATTTGATCCTTAGATCGAGAGCTGCCAGACCTTTCTCTTATGCTTTGCTGCCTTTAATGGAGAACAATCAACCAATAGAGCAGTTCCTCTTTAGGCAAATGGCAGGAGGAGTCAGTCATTATGGCATCCAAGCTGCTTTGAATACTTCATAGTCATCAATGGGAAACTATAGTCCATCTGCAGGGAACACTGTAACCAGAACTGTTGCTAAAAGCATGACCAGAAACTTGGAGCAGCTATGAAAGACTCTAATCTAGGCAAGAGGAGCATAGGTGAAATCTAGATGGCCCTGCTCTATCTGTAGCTATCTCACTCAGAACAGGAAGGGGAGTATCTCTTGAGTGACTCAGCCAAGAGTCTGTGGATGTTGCAATGTAAGGCTTGTGATTGCCTGAATGAGGCTTAAGGTCACAGAAAGTAGATGCTGTGCACATGTGGAGTTGCTGTGGTTGGTTCTGCAATCTATATAAAAGCGTATCATGCAGGTAACTGTCTACATAAGCAGGCTGTTTTCTGTGCTTTTCCCAAGTGTATGCCATTAAAGACTTCTCCTAGGTAACTGTTTCCCACTTGTGGGCTTTAGCAAGGGCAGAATGGCAAAGTGAAGACAAATGCCCAGAACTTGTGACCTCAGTGGTGGCATTAATGGTAGCAGAAACAGGAATAAGGAGGCAATTGGCAAGTTGCAGGGAATCACCAGAATCTAAGAGCTCCAAATGCAATAGGCTTAGAAGTCTAACACATACACACACACACACACACACACACACACACACACACCACACACACAAACAAACAAAAAAAAACACTCAGCATGCTTGAGAGCCACCAAGAGCATAGGGTCCAATATTCAAGGGAAGAACTGAAACAGCATGACAAATGAAGAATTTCAGAGAGAAAGTATGAACAGATACTGCAAGGAGCTAAAACTACAATTGAGGAGATAAGAGCTAGAGAAGCTGAGAAGCTGAAACAATGGAAGAGGGAAGGCTATGCAGAGCTGATGATGAAAGTCAAGATTATGAGGACCACAAGGTCCAGTCACTAAAGAGTTAAAGAGAAACAGCAGTGGTGCAAGAGCAAAGGCTTCTGATTCCTAAGACTCAGGAGCAGCAAGTCTAGCCACTGGTCAGTGGCACTCTAAGCCTAGGGCTATATAAAGAGCTTCTACCTTGAACACCTGCAGCAGTAAGCTCAGGCTTTGAAAGTTGGGGGTGCAGTCCTGTATTTCTAAGAGAGCCAAAAAGGAAGACAGAGGATGAGAAAAGGCAGTAGGAGTGGGACTATGACAACAATGCAGTGTACACAAATAAGAAGCTCTTATAATTTTAAAAGCTAATTTTTAAAAAGCAAACCTCCACACTATTACTGCTTTATAGAATTAAAATAATTAGACCTCAAACTTATTAAACATTCACACCTTAGCATTATAATGCTTTCTAAAAAGGAAGAATAACCTTACACTGGCTTTCTTGAAAAAGAGAAAAGGGCTCTAGCAACTAAAGTTTGGAAGAGAAAGAAAACACAGAGAATCTTCTGAGATATGAGATATGACTTATATTTGTGAAAACAATGGTCCCTGTCACAGGTAGGACTGACCTATCCATTAACTACACTAGGCATAGCTATTAAGGTCCACAAAGATTATTTTATTTGTTTTTTTCTTTCTCCTTTTATTAAAAATAGTTTTTCTCACATAATATATCCTGATTACAGTCCCTTTTCCTCCACCTCCTCCCAGTTTCTCCCAATCTCCTCTCCCATCTGGATCTACTACCTTTCTGTCTCTCATTCAAAAACAAACAGCCTTCTAAGAGAAAACAATACAATTTAATATCATATCACATCATAAAACAAAAACTAACCCAGAAGCATAGAAAAAAACAAATAAAAGGAAAAAAGCCCAAGAAAAGGCACAAGAAATAGATATAGACAGAGACCCACTTGTTCAAACACTCAGGAATCCCATAAAAACACTAACCTGGAAGTCATAATATATACAAAGGACCTACAGGATCAAAAGAGAGAGAAAATATATATGAATAAAACAAAATTAAAAGATAATTTTTTTAACAAAAGGAAAAACCCTGACATTACATTATGAGACAAGGAGCCTCCAAAAATGCCATTGAGTTTGTTTTCTGTTGTCCATCTACTGCTAGGCATGCAGCCTATCCTTAAGAATAATCAGCTTCCCCAGTGATACCTTCCTAAAGAAAACTAAATTTTCATTTGTGAATGGTTATCAATTGGAGATTGCTTCTGTGTTAGTGGTGGGAGCATGTGTCTCCTTCTTTCAGCTCTAGGACCCCATCTGGTGCAGACCCATGCAGGCCCAGTGCATGATGCCTCAGTCTCTATGAGTTCATATGAGCTTTGATCATATTGATTTAGAAGGCATTGTTTTCTTGGTGTCCTCCATCCCCTCTGACTTACTTTTTCTGCCTCCTTTTCTCTAGAGTTCACTGAGCCCTGATGGGAGAGAAATGATGGAGACATCCTGTTTATGGCTGAGTGTTCCATGGTCTCTCATTCTCTGCATTAGGTTTAGCTATGGATCTCTGTATTTATTTATTTCTACTGTAGGAGGAAGCTTCTCATGATGATGGCTAAGCAAGACACCAATCTATGAGCATAGCAGAATGTCACTGGGAATCATTTTATTGCTACATATTTTGTTTTGTTTTGTTTTGTTTTGTTTTGTTTTGTTTTTAGAACAGTAGTGTTTGGCTTTACTCTGGGTTCCTAGGCTATCGAGTCTCAGGTTCTTGGTAACACAAGTAGTGTCAGGTATGGCCACTATCTCATGGAGTGGGCCTCAAGTCAAATCAGATATTGGTTGGTTACTTGCACATGCTTTGTACCATTGCATTAGCATATCTTGCAGGCAAGACACTACTATGCATCACAGAGTTTGTGGCTGGGTGTTTTAATTTGTTTTAAAAACAGAAGAGAAAGAAAGATGGATATTGAAGAAAAATAAAATTGTATGAAGTGAGGATATGACTGTTCTAAGGTATGATTGAGGACATTTTTATTGTAGATATGAGGCGGAGTGAAGCCAGAAGCATCTGGAAGAGTTTATAGCATGTAGAGAAAGTAGTAGACTGAACATGGCCAGTAGACTGAACTGAGCCATGGCGGGTGGTGGGGGGGCAAGAGAGGAAGGGAAAAGAGAGAGAGCAAAGAGAAGAGAGGACTAAGAGAACCAAGAGTGAAGAGAGAGTAAATGGCTGAAATGGCAAGGTTATATAGGAAGGAGAAGCTAGAGGAAGAGAAGCCTATGAGCTAGAGAAATTTAGGGAAGGGGGACAGAGTGAGAAGAGCTGAGAGGAACCATAGGTAGTAAGTGAGCCTGCAGGCCAGCATGTGCTTTGGTATACTAATAGGCACCACAGTCAGCTGCTGTGGGATGGTCTGCATGTCAAATTACTCTGATTGGTCAATAAATAAAACACTGATTGGTCAGGAAGTATAGGTGGGACTAACAGAGAGGAGAAAAGAACGAACAGGAAGGCAGAGGGTCACTGCCAGCCGCCACCATGACAAGCAGTGTGTGAAGAAGCTGGTAAGCCACGAGCCACGTGGCAAGTTATAGATTTATGGGAATGGATTAATTTAAGCTATAAGAACAGTTAGCAAGAAGCCTGCCACGGCCATACAGTTTGTAAGCAATATAAGTCTGTGTTTACTTGGTTGGGTCTGAGCAGCTGTGGGACTGGCAGGTGACAATTATTTGTCCTGACTGTGGACAAGGCAGGAAAACTCTAGCTACAGTCAGCCATTTGTTTCTTTTGGACCTGACTCGTGTTTTATCATATAATAGTAATAGACCGATATTTATGTCAATGTGGTAGAGAACTGCTTTTCAATATGTTCTTATGAGGGAAGAGGTCTATGAAGATAAAATTTCCTAGGGCTCAAAAAAGTCTTAGTACAGAACTGGTCCCAGGTTGTGTTTTTAAGAAAGCAAACATGAGAAAAGGGTTTAGCATCTGAAGTACATAGCAAAAAGTATCTGCAGTAGCAACATCTGTACAAGAAAAAAAGCCCAAAGAAATGGAGGGAATAGCTATGCTGCAAGACAAATTCAAGAACAGTCTTAGTCAACTGCCCAGGGAACTCTAGAGGCAAAATGGCCCTTCAGAGTTATGTCAGGTCGACCTTAGATGATTGGACTATTATCTCTAAACAGTAAATATACAGTGCTCTGGGGGATAAACATGACCTAGGATGAGGAAACCCTCTCAAGCTGAAGAAAACCTTGAAGAGGCTCACAGCTGAAGGCTGTCTGCTGACCTCACTTCCATTCTATCCTTGAAGAAGGACCTAGACATGGACTCTAGTTTCTATTCAACCTCTTTTCCTCACCCCAGAGGAGGAGTCTCTGGTAGTCAGGAATCAATAGTACCTCTGTTGGCTGGAAGCAGGGCTCACTGGCATTACAGCCCCACTTTCTTCCAGTCTTTTAAGAACAGCCACAGGAAAGACATCATAAATTAAATCAAATACATTATGTAGTGCATTTATTTTTATCTCAGTCTACAGCCCTTGGGTTATTTTTATCACCTTTTAAAGAAGAAAATCCAGCTCTTCCTAGCCATCTCATCAATTTGTCAAGTTTTGAATTCTGAAATCTATATATCCATATAAAATTTACACCCCTCCTAGCATATTTTTATTCTCACATAAAATTTATGTCAGTAGTGTTTTGCCAATATGGCTACCATAAAAATTTTGTTTAGACCAAGAAAGTAAGCTCTATACAATGTGGATAATGATTTCCTTGGCAACAGGAATCAACAATAAGTTATAGGGCAGGGAGCCTGACTAGATGCCTTCTGCACAGCTTTATCAGCATGAATGTGTTCATCTTTTGATGAGATATGAAACAGAACAGGTCCTATCTTATCCATAGGACCCTTTACACACCTGCCTTTGACAGGTGGCAAAACCCAGAGAACCAAAGAAAATCAGCATCAAGCAAAATGGAAGTTAGTTGAATAAAACCCATTAGAGGAAAGGGGAAGTGTAGCTGTGGAGAAGAGTTTGAGCCAATGTAGAGGTTTTAGAAGATACCATTTGTTGATCTCCCACCTGCAAGTGGTGGAAGTAAGATCTCTTGCCAGATTTTTAAAAATTATCATTATCTGAGCCATCATTTCATGGAAGAAACAATAAAATGGAAATGCCTATTTTCTTCTCTAGCACAATACCTGTCACTTCTTCCATGGTTCTTCTCCTTCCTAGATTTAATTATTTGTAGGTAACTTATGAAAAGCAATTTCAAAATCTGTACAGTGCCCATATTCATTTTCTGAAGTATTATTTTAATGGGTTTTTCACATTCTGAGTTTCCGGTTACATAATCGTAGATAAACTCCATGATCCAGCTCTAGCAATTGACAGACACAGATTTGATTATGTGATCCTGAGTGGCTAGGGAAAGCTTTTTATTCTTCTTTCAAGCCCATAATTGCCTAAGCTTTCTTTTGCAGCTGACTGCCTTTCGGCAACCCAGTTGGGTTTCAGTTTGCAGGCTGCTAACTCCTAATCACAAACTCTAGTTTGTGTGATGGATAAAACAACCATGCAGCGCTGAAACAACACACAAAGATCAGTTTCCCTTATGTAAAAATGGTGCAAATACTAAATCTCATCTTTACCTCACAAAGTTCCTGATTTAGGCATTGCATGGCCCACATATTTAATTCTAAAGAATCTAATATAAGAAAATCCAATTTTATTAAGTATTAGGGCTAGATTATTTGAGTGGAGATGGGTAAGAAGGTAGAAAAAAGCAAGACATTTAAATTCATACATTTGATCTAAAGAAAGTACTGCATAATACTTCCCAACATTCATACCCAGTACATTTAAATAGACTCATAAGTCTAGATAAGTTGGATTGTAATGTGCTGAGTCATTGTTTTTATGTCCCTTTATTTTACTACTCTAGGGCACAGTAAAGTAGCCTGTATACAAATATATTATTTATTGAAATAATAAATGAACATGGAGTATTTATTGTAAAATAGACCATAAATGGAGGCATTGCTAGTTATAAACAGTGACAACATATGCAAAAGCACTTAATGCAGAGGCCAGCACTTGATACATCATACTTGCTGATCTTTAAAGTTTACTTTGTAAGTACAAGATATATTAAAACATATGCAACAGTTAGAGGAATAGAAACATATCAGTCAGGATTCTCTAGAGTAAGAGAAGGAATGAATTAATTAATATACACTTCAAAGAGAAGATTTACCACATTGGTATATATATGGTCTGAGTAGTCCAACAATGGCTGTCCAGACACTTGAGAGGCTGAAAACTCAGTCCATAAGGCTGTATGCTTCAACAGTCCCAATCTGGCAATGAATGCCTGGAGGATTCCTAGAGTCCTCATGATCTGCAGTCTATTAGAAGACCATAGAAGCTGGATATTTCAGGAAAGGACAGACATGTTCATCAACAAGAAGTGAATGCATGAAGCAAGCAGCACTACTTTTCCCTCAGATCTCTTTAGATGTGGCCATTGAGAGAAGGTGCTACCCACTCTATAGGAAAAGTGTTACCCCCTCAGTTAATTGTTACTGTAAATATCCTCACAGATCTGAATATCTTTTCATTGATTCCATATGCAATAATTTCAAGAGTAACCATCATATCACATCACATCAAATATAATTCTCAAAATGCTGGATAAAAATATCTCCAAAATGTCTCATAATAATCAATAAGATGAAGGCATTAACCATATAGGCATATAGGATTATTTTATTATTATTTTTCATTATCAATCTTGAAGTTCAGACAACAAAATGACCAAATTAAGACTTATTTAGTGAGGAGGTAAGATGATTCAGCCAGTAAAGGTACTTGTTGCCAGGTCTGATGACCTGAATTCATTCCCTGGGTCTGACATAGTGGAAGGAGAGGATTGACTACAGCAAATTGTCCTCTGATCAGCACACATGTTATGACATGCACCCACACATACACATATGCTAAATAAAAAAAAAACTTTAAAATATTTCAGTGGTTGAGAACAATACTTATATACTAAATATGAACATAAATTACAATAAAATCTTTTTTGTTGAGAAAAGGTATATCTTGGGTGGCTGTTAGTATCTTAATTAAGAAGACAGCAATTTTCAACAGACTTAGAAATGTGGTCCAAGGTTTTATGTGATAGTAGCTAGATTTATAGCTTAAATGTCAAGATAAGGATGCTAATTATGTGTCTTATTTGTCAAGAATTAAGTTAAAGGCCAAAATATCTTGCAAGGTATTGAGTACATAGAGTTGAAGGAAACAATGATGACAGCTTCACAAACTGTTTATAATGTCTAGTGAATTCCATTCCAGACATTGTAGCTCAGCACAGTTTACAACTTCAGTGGACACATTAGTTGAGAAAGTGCAGACAGCACAGTTCAAAAGTTCATCTGGTCACAGTGTCCTGCCCCCATCCGTCTTTATACTCTCTCTCACCATTTTGCAATATTTAGATAACAAATACATTCAATAAACTCTGAGCATGAAAAAAAAAAAAAGTTCATCTGGAATGTACCTGAATCTGATTTAACAAGGCTTCCCCGCTACATTTTTCACCCATTCCATTTTAAGTGCCCAGAAATAACACTACTTGTCTTAGTTAGGTTTCTATTGCTGTGAAGGGACATCATGATCACAGCAACTCTTATAAGGAAAACTTTTAATTGAGGTGACTCACTTAGAGTTCACAGGTTCAGTCCATTATCATCATGGCAGGGAGCATGGCAGCATGCAGGCAGACATGGTGCTGGAGAATTAGCTGAGAGTGCTACATCTTACAGGCAATAGGAAGCCAACTGTGACACTGAGCAAAGCTTAAGCAAAAGAGATCTCAAAACTTGTCTCCACAGCGGCACACTTCCTTCAACAAGGCCACACCTACTGCTACAAGGCCACACCTCCCAACAGTGCCATTCTCTATGGGCTTATGGGGGCCAATTATATTCAAACTACAATACCACTCTATTCTTATTTTCTTTCCTGACATATGTGTGTATGTATACATGCACATACTAAAAGCCCAATAAGAGGCTGTATCCTAGCTTTCCTGTTGCACAATGCAGTAGAAACAAACTCACTACAGAAGACACAGTGCTGAAGTGGTAGTCCCATGTTAGTGAATCAAATGACTCCTTTTAAAAAATTTTATTTATTATTAAGAAATTTTTTATTCATTCCACATACCAACTACAGTTCCCACTCCCCCACAGCCTTCCCACCCAGCCTCACCTCTGAAAAGATAAGGCCTCCTATGAGTGAGCAAAGCCCTCCTGCACATTCAGCTGAGGCAGGTCCAAGCCCCTCCTCCTACATCAAGGCTGTGCAAGGCGTCCCACCACAGTTAATGGGCTCCAAAAAGCCAGTTCATGCACCAGGGATAGATCCTATTCTCACTGTCATGTAGATGTAACCAACCGTCTTATTAAATAAGAAACACAGAGCCAATACAGAAACAAAAGCCAAGAGGTCAGGGCAATAGCTAAGAGCTAAAAACCTTACCCTTCACTGTCGCTGTTGCCCTACCTCTCCAAAAGAGAGCTACTTCCTGTGTGTCTGTCCTTTTATAGTGTTCCTGTTCTGCCTTCTTATTGGTTGTAAACCCAACCACATGACCTCCTAGTCACTGCCTGTCTGTACAGACCTCCAGGTCTTCTATGGTTGGTATTGAGATTAAAGGCATATGTCTCCATGCTGGCTGTATCCTTGAACACACAGAGATCTGCTTAGCTCTGCCTCCCAAGAGCTGGGATTAAAGGTGTGCACCACCACCGCCCAGCTTCTGCTAAGGCTTGCTTTTAGCTCTAACCTCCAGGCAACTTTATTTATTAACATACAAATCACATTTTAGTACAAATAAAATATCACCATACTGTCAGGGGCCCTCAACAGACCAAGCTACACAACTGTCTTGCCAATGCAGAAGGCCCAGTCAAGTCCCCTGCAGGCTTTTAATGGCAGCCCTCCAGAACTGAATCCTCTGTGATGGGCATGGGAGAGTGCTGAATGAAGTTAAGGTTTATCTTATTGGAGTTGCTGGAGTACTGCATCAGAATCACCTGGGAGTTATCACAAAAGCAGATAGAAAGGCCACAGAGCAAAGGTAGTGAACCATAATCTTTACTGAGGAGAGATCTTGGACACCGCACATTTTTAGCAATCACCCCAGGTAATGACTACATACAATCAAGTTTGGGAACTACTAAATTAACGCTTCTGAAAGTGAACTGATGTGTTTTTCCCCCAAAGTATCACTGTATTTGAAAATGAACTTTGTTCATTCATAGAGGGAACACTGAAAAGAGCACCCAAGACTGTAGAAACACTTTGGAACAAATATACAGCAGTTTGGAGGAAGAAACTTCAGTACTCCAAGTTTTCTCTTCAACAATAGAATCTATTGTTACTATATATTACCTAATATATTTTCAGGTGCCTGTGCCTTTTCTGAAAGATCTCTGAACTGTGACTTACCAAATGAAATGGTCTTACCCTGTCTATTCAATTCGTGGTCATCTTTGAAAACAAAAAAAAAAAAAGAATATAAAATAGATGATTAAAGTCTTTTATAATTTATAGTTAGCAAGAGATGAAATAGAGTTTGTATGCAAATCCCAATGTGGAAAAATCTTCTCAATATGTCTTTCTTTTTTTTATATCTATAAAACTCTAGACTTGTAAACCCATCTGAATTCTTCTTTGAGCACCCATAATTCTGCTTGGCTTAATGCTTTCCCACATGTACAGCATTAGGCTGTACCTACAGCAATGATAGCAGAGTGGGCTAGATATATTCTAGTCCTGTGAGTTCGCTGAAAACAAAATCATTGATTTTATTAATATTCAAGCATTTTGCAAAGTCTTTATATTCTCTGCCTCATTCTATGCTATTACCATTTGCCTCTTTTCTCATTAGAGAAGATTGGGGGTTGAACAGTAGGAAGAGAAAGGAGTAGGGTTATTCTTTATTTGTTATTTCATGTACCTACTCTGCCATATTTCCCATGTTTCCCAAGAAAACTCCTTCCCTACATCATGAACTACATTCTGATGTTATCAAATAAGCTTGAAAAATACTGATTATAAAAAGATAACTGGGTCACATAGAACAGCTTGCTAAATAATTAGGCTTATCTCCACAGATTAATGTTGCTCTCTGCTCTAGTAGAAGCTTCTTTTTGCAGTGAGCAACAGTAATTGCAGAGAATCAGTGGTCAAAATGAAGACAGAATGTGATAGTTTGATACCCAGACACAAACAGGACCATTATATTACATTCTGCAAAGCTCAAGAATACCCTATAATAGAAGAAAGAAAAAAATTACGAGCTAGAGGACAGGGTGGAGAGCTGTGGAATGCTGTCTTCCAGACATGACATGGCTAGGACATTCCTGAATTCACAACAGCTCTGATCATCACAAGATTGAGCACACCAGCATCTTGTCATGAAGGAAAAAAAGTACAAAGGGCTAGTTGGGAAAAGAAAGGGTATAAGTTGGCACAGGAAGAGGTCAAGAGATAGAAACTGGAGAGAAATATGATCAAGATATATTCAAGTATGAAAATGTCATAATGGAATTTAATATGTATAACTATATTTACTAATAAAATATTTTTTTTAATTTAACTGGGCCAGATATGGTGACTCATGTCTATAATCTCTGAATTCTGGAGATTCATACAAAAGAATCATCAAAGGTTTGAAGCCAGGCTATATAGTAAGTTTTACGACAGCCTATACTATATAACAAGAACTTATCTAAAAAACAAAAGTTTCATGAGGTATCATTTACTGATTGTTGGTTTTAGTGTCTGCTCTGTTGGGGTCCTGTTCAGAATGTCCTTTTCTGTGCAAATGAGTTCCAAGTATATCCTTACTTCTTAAAGGATCCGGTCTTAGGTTGAAGTCCTTGATTCATTTGGAATTGAGTTTTATGCAGATTGAAAAACAAGGGTCTAGTTTCATTCTAACACATGTAGATATGCAGTTTGATAAGCACCATTTACTGAAGGTACTGTCTTTCCTTCAATGTATACTGTTGGTCTCTTTGTCAAAATCTCATGTAGCTGTAAGAGAGTAGAATTATATGTGGATCCTCAATTCTATTTCATTGATGAATGTATCTATTTTTAGGCCAGTACCATGCTGTTTTTACTACTGTAGCTCTATAATATTACTTAAAATCAGACATGGTGATTTCTACAGCAATGTTCTTATTGTTTGGGCTATCCTGGGTCTTTCATGCTGACATATAAATTTTGGGTAATTTTGTAATGTATATTGTAGCTTAAATGTTAAATGGTCTTATAATAAAAAAATCTCTCTCGATCATTGCCAGTAGTCTATAGTGGAGGTATCTTTATGGCCAAACACCCTTACTGTCGTGATGAAACTCTCATCCAGTGACTGATGGAAGCAGATGCAGAGATCCACAGCCAAGCCCCAGGTGGAGCTCCAGGAGTCCAATTGGTGAGAGAGAGGAGGAATTATATGAACAAGAGATATCAAGACCATGATTGGGGGGGAAAAAAGCACAGGGACAAATAGCCAAACTAATGGAAACACATGAACTGTGAACCAATAGCTGAGGAGCCCCCATGGAACTGGATCAGGCCCTCTGAATAAGTGAGACAGTTGATTAGCTTGAACTCTTTAGGAGGCCCCTAGGCAATGAAACTGGGACCTGTCCTCAGTGCATGAGCTGGCTTTTTGGAACCTAGAGCTTATGCTGGACGAATCTCAACTGAATCTATCAGGATGGGCTGATTTCCCAGGGGAGATCTTGTCTTGGAGGAGGTATGAAATGGGGGGGTGGGTTGGGGGGAGGCTGGGGGTGGGAGGAGGGAGAACAGGAGAATCCATGGCTGATATGTAAAATTAAATTAATTATAAAATAAAAATATTTTTTAAAAATATCTGGTACCAGATATTTAGGTAAATGCTGAAAGACCAGAGAGGCAAAGGAACAAGCCACCACCACATCTCAACTCACTAATTTCACAAATCCTCTGACTAAAATCCTCTGAGTCCTCACCTAGAAGGCTCCAGCTGAAAAAGCCTCTAATTGAAAGGGATGTTTCTGCTGAAAGCCTTTAGTTTCTGTCTCCTCATGCCTTATATACCTTTCTCCACCCAGCCATCACTTCCTGGGATTAAATGCCTATGTGCTTCCCAGTACTGGGATTAAAGGTGTGTGCCACCACTGCCTTCCTCTCTTTTCTCTCCTAGACTGAGTCAATCTCATGTAGTCCAGGGTGGCTTTGAACTCACAGAGATCCAGACAGATCTCTGCCTCACAAGTGCTAAAATTAAAGGTGTGTGCCACCACTGTCTGGTCTCTATGTCTAATCTAGTAGTTTATTCTGTCCTATGATCTTTAGGCAAATTTAATTAGGGTATACAATATATCACTACATTTCCCCTTTTTGTCTAAAATAAAAAAGAAGGTTATAACTACTATAAGAAAAACTATATACAATAAGTATATAAATATATACAGTCAAGAATTACATTAACAATGTCCAGTCCATAAACATTTGACAAATTCAGAGAAAATACTCCATTATCAATCCTACTTTGGTGAGTCCAAAATGTTGTACCTAATTCACTTTCTATCCTAACTTGCATTAACAATCGAATATTATCTTTTGATGTCTTTCAAACTTATACACTTAACAACTCTTTAGTGAGTTTTTTATGAATTTGTTAACAAGGAAAACTTTAGTTATCTAGTCTTCAACTCCGTCAAACCCAAGAAAAAATAATATTACCTAAGTAAGCAGGAACTTCAAATAAGCAACTTCCCAAAAAATGTGAAAAACAACAGACGTAGCTGGCTGCCTGGACAGTCACCCAAGATTCCTCCAAAATATTGGGGTATCTATCTTTGGCCTACAGACCTAGCATACCTGACAGATTCATCTGTGAAGCAGGATTTTCTAAAGAGCTTTCCTACCGTGTTTTGGCAAAGATCAGCAGTCCTTTCTTTTGTGTCTTGCTTGTCCATTTGGACAACATATTGTCAGCAGTGTGCCCAGTGGCTAACTTTTGCCACAAAGAATGTAAACTCCATATGGAGTTTCTTTGATGCCCATCATCTTCTCTGAAGTAGATTGGTACTACTGGTAGCAGACATGTCTCATACTCATAAAATATAATCTATGTCATTAAAATGTCCGAAATGGCATATTCTGTAGATCTCTGAAGTGCTTGAAGATGACCTGTATATCTAAAATATATATCTGTTTGACCTTGAGAACATACCTAATGTGACTACAAGTTTGATTGTAATAGGTGACTAAATACTAACTTGAATTTCTTTATATCTTAATTAGTTGGTAATAACTTTCAAGGACTATAAAATTGCATTATGTTGTTGAATTAGTTATATAGGTACAATACCTTGAATAAGATGAGAAATGTATGCACAGTATGTTCTAACAAAAATAATCTTAAATTTTTATCAATATACAAAATTTGTATGCAATATACAGAAATCTAATCCAATGTAAAATATTTAAAACTAGTAGTTGCTTTTCAAAAGTAGATTCAATAAACTACCTTTGATCTTATCATATCTATAGCCTCCCTTTTTTCTTTTCAGAGTAGATTCAATAATCTACCCTTTTATCCTATTATTTCTATATCTCTTTTTCTCAGAGTAGAGTCAATAATCGACCTTTTATCTTATTATTTTTATATAATACATTTATATGCCATGTCACCCTTTCTTCTTTTATACAGATTGACTATGACTAATAACAATTTTTTAACCAACCCCTAAACAAAGACAAACATCCGTAATCCATTTTTTGGGAATGTGGGCATAGTTTTCTAGGCTACTTCCTGCTGATTGGGGGTACTGGTAGTCTTATAGAGACACAAAGAAAATTTAGAATTATGGTCAAGTCCTGATTGGAGTAGTCTGTGAGGCTGTATCATCTCAGCTAGCCACCTCGTTGTCATGAGCAGTCTGTATTCCAAAGCCGATCCTAGGGTGATATTTGTCAGCTAAATGGCATTATCATCATCATTGAGGGGTCCCATCATCTTTTTGGAGACTTCAAATGTCACTATTAGGCATGATCATGGTTCACAGCAGAAAATCTTTTTCTTGGGAAAAAGATCTGGATGATTCATCCTTTTCCTTCAGATGTTTCATTTGTCTAGTGGTCTTCAGATTCCTTAGGCTTTCATTCTCTTGAAAGACAAAAACAAAACCCTTCCCTAACCCTAACTTTGGGGAATTTCCAAATCTAATCTTAATCAATTTTGATTTATAATTTTTCCTTATTTTTTTCCTCTCTTCTAAAGCTGTTGTATCATCCAGAGCTGTATGGTTTCTTACAGTAGGCATTAAGTTATTTAATTGCTTTGAGAAGCAGTTTCTTCCATGATGACAGGAAATGACTGAACAGAATTTGGCATGCAGGCCTGCAAGAGGCTCCTCGAGGTATTTCCCAACAGCAAAGGCAAAGGATTACCTTGTCTGGCCCTTGTTGATCTACATTCATTAGTCCAATGTCTGCCTTTGCCATACCTTCTTCATAATCCAGAAGGGAGGGGCATTCTGTTGGGATTATTCCTTGAAAAAACATTATTTCTAGGAACACCCTGTTTACAGTCCCTTTTTAGGTGACTTTGTTTACCACAATTGAAACATTCGATATTACTATTTTTCTTCAAATCTTTTGAAATCATCTCTCCTATCCAAGCATCATAATGGTCATGAGATTCAATAATTATTGTATCTCAGATCCATTCCTCCAAGGGTGCTGGTCTTGCCTTGAATGGCCTAATTAGCCTTTTGCATTGTGCATTAGCATTTTCAAAATCCAGAGATTCAATTATTATCTGTCTAGCTTCTGAATTTTGTATCATTCTATTTACTTTGTAAGAAATCAGTGAAGGTTTCTTTTGGGCCCTGCATAACTTTAGTAAGTGACTCAATTTTCTTTCCTACTTCTTCAATTCTATCCCAAACATTTAAGACTGCCATGCATCATAAAGCCAGGGTGTGGTCATCATATAAATATTGTCTTTGTATATCAACATAATCACCTTCTCAAAGAAGTTGATCTTGGTGAATTTCAATACCTCTAGCCCTACTCCATTGTTCAATGGTCTTAACCCCATCTTTCCACCAGGTCCTCCATTTTAATTGGGGACCAGCCTCTAAGATTACTGTATCTAAATCTCACCAGTCTTGAGGGATAACTCTATTACAAGTTGACCATGAGTTTAACATCTGCTTCACAAAAGATGAGTGGATGACATATGAGACTATTGCTTCCTTCAATCTCCTCAAATCTAACATTTGCACAGGAGTCCAGTCAGCTTTTACACAGCCTTGAGGATATCTGTCATCTGGCAGTTCCTGTAAGGTTACTGGATAGATTAAGGTTGGCTGTTCGAAAGCCTTAGGCTGTTTCTCTGTAACCTTATAATACAATGTTGAGATTGGTTCTCATTTAAATTCTTCTGTCTGAGTCATAATATATCTATGATTTAACAAGATTTTAATAAAACTTGTATCTTGGCACTCATATTAACCAACTTTTTAATTATAAAACAGAAATGATCAAGCAAATAAAATTTATAATTGGCATTACATCTATCCCTTCAACATTAATTATCCTCTAATTTAATTGTTCCATTTTCAGACCATCAACCAAATTATCAGAGACCAAATTGCCTCCATTGTAAAAATGTTTCCCATTTTTTTAATGTGGGGAAAAAAAAAAACCTTTCTTTTAAGTAATTCCTCCCTTTAAGAAATCCTAATTGAGTCACCAAATATGCTGATAGTAGTGATTCAGATGATGGTGTGGCAGCAGCCCAAGGAGGGGGCCCAGAGAAAGTCAAAACCCACTGGGAGAGAAAAGAAGTGAAAGTTCCAGCAGTTTGTATGGGGGATGTGTGCAAAAGTGGCTAACTTCTGTGTTTTTTGGATCCCAAAATCCTATGGAGTTTGCTGCAGACAGGCTGCAACAAAAACTTAGCTAGCAGGTTAGCGAGTCTGGCCCAGATAGGGTAAACATTCTAGCCATGTATAGATCTAGCCTGAGCCTCAGGCAAGTGGCTGTTTCATGAATTTGTGCCCTACAAGCTGGGTGCCAGATGTAGCTCAAATGTTTGGTGGTGTTTTAATAAAAAATCCAGCCCAGATATTCGGGTAAATGCTGAAAGATCAGAGAGACAAAGGAACAAGCCACTGCCACATCTCAGTATGTAAAAAAATTCAGTTAGAATTTTGATGGGAATTGTGTTGAATTTTTAGATTGATTTGGGCAGGATGACCATTTCCACAGTATTAATCCTACCAATTCGTGAGCATGAGAGCCTTATAATCAGAAGTTTCTGTCCTGCCAGCAACTCCCAAATACCTAGCAGCTGCTTCCCAAATAATTGACTCAGAGGTTTAATATTGCTTATACTCAGCCAGTAGCTCAGGCTTATTACTAATTAGCTCTTACACTTAAATTAATCCATAATTCTTATCTATGTTTAGCCACATGGCTTGGAATCTTTTCTCAGTACAGCTTTCTCATCTTGCTTCCTCTGCATCTGGATGGTGATTCTTGACTCCAGCCTCCTTCTTCCCATCATCCTCAGTTTGGCTTTCCTGCCTAACTTCCTGCCCAGCTACCAGTCTGTCAACATTTTATTAACCAATGAGAGTAATACATATTCATATTATAGAAAAGGATTGTTCCACAACAGAGCCTTTTCTATTTTCTGGTGTTTTCTTCATTTTTTTCCTCAGTGTTTTAAAATTTTCATTATTCAAGTCTTTTATTTCAAGGTATTAAAAAACTTTAAGGCTATTGTCAATGGGACTGCTTCTCTGATATCTTTCTGAGTATATTTGTCATTTGTATAAAGGAAAGCTATATAATTTGTGTGCTAGTTTGTATCCTGCTACTTTGCTGAATGTGCTTATCAACTGTTAGAGATTTCTGGCAGAGCCTGTAGGGTCTTTTATGTATAAAATCCTATCATCTGCAAATAAGGATACTCTAACATCTTTCTTCCCTCTTTATGTATCTTTTATATCTTCCACTTGCTTATTATTCTAGTTGAAACCCAAACCTGGCCCTGATTATCAGGGCTAAGACCCTATGTCTAGATAGGTTATGGTCCTAAGGAAGAACACAATACTATCATTCTCATAGTGTTTAGTCAACTCCTCACACCATATTGTCATATCCATGGATTAGTGCATATCTCAACCCTCATCAGAGAATCTTCTTGAAATACATGATGATTACCACAGAGATCCATAACTTGTGAAGGTAGACAGAATACAAGATTGCAAAGTGCTCAGCTCTAAACATTTCTATCATACCCCCTCCTCCAAAGGCTCAGAAATCATTATGGAAGATAGGGCAGAGATATTGTAAGAGCCAGAAGCAGTAGATGACTATGAGAAAAGAGTGTTCTCTGGACACAGCAGGGACTTTGAACATATGAGTTCACAGCAGTTGAAACAGCATGCAGGCGACACATACAAGCTCAAGTCAGAAAAAATCCCAGCATGGAGAAGTGAGGTGGGCATGAAGTCCCACTCTTCACTAAGGAGCTATCAGCAATTGATACCTGCTGGAGAGGGAGAGTCAGTTTTTATGAACATGGCTCCTGTGGATTGACCACACTCCAGTGAAAGGCCACACATTCAAAGTTATTTGGGCAGCACTAACTATACTTGATGGATGTAAAACAAAAGTGGACTTAAAATCAGGTAGGTAGTAAAGAAGGATAGATCTGGGAGGAGTTTGGGGTGGTGAATATAGTCAAATTGCAAATAATGAAATTCTCAAAAAAACAATAAAAATGAGTAAAGAAAAAGAAAGAAAAGAAAATCCACTGAATTCTTTCCTGAAGGTTTTCTAAGAGCCTTTAATTTTAATTTTCACATTAAAACTAGGTTGAAATTGCAGCATACAGAATCTCAAATACTTATATAATTGGACATTGCTTTGCATATAGAAGCTAATGTGTATAATTGCCCACCCACACTCAGATCCTACCAAATGCCCCAAGAAATTTTGTCTACCTTCAACAGAATCCAAAAGAATATCTTGACCATTTTATTTAATGTACTTTTCAATTTTACTCTATAACACTTTGCTTCTAGTAATCTATATTTGATCCATGGGATTTATTATAACCTGACTAAGATACAGTCTTTTTGTTTGTCTATTTTTTTCTACCTCCCTAACTAGGACATATGTCCAGAGAGCAGGATTTATGTTTCTTTACTACCATGACTGTCATTTCTGCTACATAGAATTGTGACTAGAATACAGCAGATATTTTTTGAAGTAATAAACATCCTAAATAGCTAATATAACACCATTTGGGTCACCTGATACTGAAAAGTATTTTGAGACCAAATGCCCAAATGATGATTAGTATCAAATATCATTCAAAGCAGAAAAAAAAAATCTTTCAAAGGATCAAAGTAGCCTTTTCTAATTACCTTGTAAGCAGATGTGAACTATAGTGTTCTGAAATGTCAAACCCTGAGATTTATTCTATCTTGACAAGTTTCTGGAGGATGTCTGTGTCTAATACTCTGATACTACATCACTTAGAACATATGAAAATAGGATATTTCCTGATTTGGTAACACATTAACAGGCTGAACTGCTTATACTATTAATTTGTCATGACTAATTTCTCCAAACCAAAGCCATACTGATATTAGCATAAATACCTTAAACCACATCACAGATTAGAATACACAGGTTTTAAGCCATTCTATACTATTACAATGGGGAAGAAAAAGGACCAAGAATTATAGCAGTTCCTATGTAAATGGAGCCAGATAGATAAGTCAGTCAAATTAACTCTAAGGGCATGGTGATACACTTTACACTGTTCACACAAAGCATTTCTCCACAATTTAATGAAAGGAACAATAAAAAATATGGAGAAAAGAAGCAGGGACCAAATAATCACTTATATTCATTCCACTATCTGAAAAGTTGTGACCAAGAGAAATCAGAATCAGAATTTTTATTGATACAGCTCTCATCCTGTTTCTTGCTCCTGTGAATTGTTATAGTAGAAAGAATGTGAATGGACTTTTAAAAGTCCTGAAAGAAGCTTGAAAGAAAGCAAGCCCTGGAAAAATCTCTTAAGAAGAGATGCTATCACTTACTAACCTCAGTATATTTTCCAAAGACTTAAAAATCAATGACCATTCATTTTGACTCTTGCAAGTCAGGAAAGAAGATCATGTGAGATGACATAACAATCATAATCATAATCACTCAGAACTAATATTTTCTATCAATCAGTGAGAGAAAGAAAACTAAAAAAATGTAAATGAAATAATGATTAAATAAGACAAAATCACTTGAAGGAGAAAACGACGCAGAAAGAGGCAATTAAGCCAGATGTAAGCTAGGTATGATGGTTCATACCTTTAATCTCTGCATCATGAAAGACTGAGTCAGGAGAACTGCAAATTTGACATGAACCTGTGCTACATGACAAGTTCCAGGCCAATGTAGACCACATAGCAAGACTGTGTGCCAAGTAAAAAGAAAAAAAAAAAAAAAAAAAAAACAAGATGCTCTTGCCCATGCCAGAATAAATTTCCCCTTCAGGAATATTGGATAATAGCACTGTGGCAAAGATCCAAAGGTCCTGTACTGTCTTCTCTACTGCCTGAGGTGGAAAGACAAATGAGGCTTGTTGACTTTTGATGTGGTTTATATTTTCTAGAAAGAAGCATTCTGCAGCTTTACTTTGAGTTGGGGGATACCCTGAACCCCATGATGAAGGAACTCTACATGGAATATGTGCTGTTATTGGCAACATTGGCTCCCAGTCTGATTTTTGTCTTAGATTAACCACTCACAGAGGTACTGAAACATTCTTGATCCTCAGGCCAGGGCATGAGAATCAGAATTTCTGGGTATGAGGCTGAAACTTAGCTTTGGTTTTGAAAAGATTCTTTCCTCCAGATGACTGTGATGCCTAGCAAGGTTCAATAATCACTAAAATGAATCTTGTTATAAGCATTTTAGAAAAATACAAACAGCAAGTAAAGTTCTATTAAATGTGACTATCCCCACAAGAAAATGTGACTGCAGCCCCAATGTCTAGCCTTGCAACTTATGTTCTTCATAAGTCATAAAAGAAGGGAGTGAAGAATGCATGCTGGTATTCCAATTTCTCAGAAAATTCTCTAACCTAAGTATGAAAGCAATGAAAAGATATGGAATGATAGCTTCATAAACATATTACAGGAATCAATATGGAGCAAGGGTAAAAGAGAGAGCTGGGAGGGAAAAAAGGAATGCAGATAATGAATCCTACTTTGAAGAAAACATTCCTTGAAAAGGAAAGAAAAAAATTCAAAAGAATATAGAGTTATTGAAACATGGTATCAAAGAAAAATGATACAATAGTGGGATGTGGCGAATAAGATGAAAAGGGAGAAGACCAAGTAAGAAAACAAATTGAGAAGCAAAACAGCATTGTTGAACTATAAAACATATGACATAGCATGAAAATGATGAAAGAAGAAGGCAGAGGTCATGATATTAACATGAGCAAAGACTGAATTCAAGGGGAGGTATCTACAGTGATGATATAGCTGCCATAAATATTCATATAATAAATAACAGATCAGAATACATATGCCACAGACTACACAAATACAAGCAAAATCTCCTAAAACATAGTAGCAAGATTTGAGTTCACATTTCTGTCATCTGCGACAGATGAAGTAGATTAAAAAAATAAGCAAGGATATCTAGGGAAATTCGGGAAAAGGATCATAAGAAAATGGAATTAAAACCATTATGATCCTGCCAACTTTGAAAGATTTTGATTAAGAATAAATAGCTGGATCAAAAGAACATAATAGACTACAGGCTCTATTAGACTGTTATACATATGGAAAGGAAATCTTTGATGAATTTCACATTTCATATGAGCATCAAAAACATGGGAAATGTAACTATTTCATAAAAAAGCATTCTGAGTTCCTTCCTTATTAATTATACTAAAATAAATCCCTAATAGATCAAAGGTTTTAATAACAAGTAAAATGCTCAAAATTGATGGATAAAAACATAATAGGAATAATTAATAAACTTGAAGTGAGAGTACTTCCTAACCAGATACAAATCTTAGATACTAAAGAAAAACTCCAAAATTTCTTTCATATAACTATAAACCATGTTCATTGCAAATAACTGAGAATGTTAGAAACAAAGACAAAAGACAGACTGACTGAAAAAATTTCAGCCTACCTGACAAACAACTATGCTCTTTCATTTACAATAAATTTGTACAAATTGGTAACAAAAGAAAACAAACCCAATAAAAGTACTAGGCAGCTATCAGATAAAGCAATACAAATGGCTATTAAGCACATGAAAAGATGCACAAGCTTATTCATGATTAATGAAATGCAAATAAAAACAGCAATGAGGATGCCTTTTTTTACCCACTGGATTGTCAATAATTCAAAAGCTCACGAAGATGAGGAATAATAGGCACTCTCTGACACTGCTGGTGAAAATGCAAATTGTTGCCACCTCTGGGGAGGATAATTGAGCAATACAGGCAGCCCAAGTATCCAAGAATAACCACTATTGGGAAAGGGGGTACTAAAAGGAACTCTACATCAAAATGGGAATCAGGATATCATAGTTGTTTCTTTCAACTGTTTAATTAGAAACTCATATTTAAAATAAAAACTATATAAATGGATTTTGTTATATATTATTTAAAAATAAATTTTTAGTGCAACCACACATTCTTTGAACAACAAATGATTAAATATTGATCATAGATTTTCCAGCACGTCATTTTTCTGACAAAAAAAAATAGCATGATGGGCATCCTTCTCATTATGTTACAGCAGGACTCTAAAGAGCAAGTTTTACAAAATACTAAAGCTATCCATCAATTTTCCCAAGAACCTCTCTTGACTTCTGATATTCCAATTATTCTCGTAAATGCAACATATTTGGTCACTGTGTGTGAAACTTTTCTAGTTCTCAAACGTTACCTCTGCCAGGCGCCCAACTTGTCAAAGGCTTTAGTAGGAATTTAGACAAACCTCTGTCACTTTTATCAAATTCATTAAGTACTATGCCTTTTATACCATTTGAAATTTCCCTTTGAATTTCATCTGAACTCTTTTTCCACTGTAAAGACTGGCATAGATATTTATATGATGGGCAAGGATATCCTCTAGCATTAAGTAGCAATTATATGTGGATCTTTGTTTCCTAAGTGGTAAGCCCACTAAGGAATATGGCTGTTTTCTGATGACTTTCAGGTTTTTTTTGTTTTGTTGTTTTTTATAAAATCCTACAATTCTAAGGATTCATGTCATGAATATTTGAATAATGAGAAGTTATAATTATTCATACAATAAGAGTAATGTATTTAAGCCAGGCAGTGGTGGCACACGCCTTTAATCCCAGCACTTGGGAGGCAGAGACAGGTGGATCTTTGTGAGTTCAAGGCCCACCTGGTTTACAGAGCGAGATCCAGGAAAGGCACAAAGCTACACAGAGAAACCCTGTCTCGAAAAAAAAAAAAAAAAAGAGTAATGCATTTAAGGTTTTGATGTTGTTGTTTTGCTTCTGTTTCTTTTCTGGACTTCCTGACTAGCTAAAATATTTTATTATAGATTCTCAAAATACCTTCAAAATGAATGTTATAGATGGAATTCCACATTAACATAATTTCATTAAGCATGGCCTTCTACATTATATTTAATTCACAGATGCATGGATT
Organism: Peromyscus leucopus; assembly: GCF_004664715.2. NCBI lineage: Eukaryota > Metazoa > Chordata > Mammalia > Rodentia > Cricetidae > Peromyscus > Peromyscus leucopus. The sequence goes on from NC_051083.1 coordinate 112,671,729, forward strand.
ATATCGTTTAAAACTATCTTAATATTGCTCAGTAATGGACTCATTAATTACATTTAGATTTGTCCAGTAATCGAGCACTGTATTGGCCAACATTTGAAAAAATGAAGCTCCCAGCCTATAGGAGGCTGGAGAAGGTGGACCAAGAATTTGAGACCAGCCCAGGCTAAACAATGAGACTCTGTCTAAAGAAATAAAGTATATCTTAATACAGAATTATTGTATTTTTCATAATAAAAACCAAGATATAAAACTGTCTTTAAGGTTATATTTGTAAGTCATGCATGGTGGTATGTATACACCTGTAATTTTAGCATTCAGGAATTATAGAAAGGATGATCAGAGGTACCAGGCCAGCTTTGTCTACATAGCAAGTCTGAGTCCTGCCTGAGATATATGAGACCCTGTCTTAAACACAATTCTATTCCAGCCGTGTACATTTTCATACACACACACACACACACACACACACACACACACACACACACACACACGCATGCACACACGCATGCACACTTATCTCTACATGTTCACTGATAGGTACATTCAGGAGTTATTTGGGGGAAATTAACTAAGGGTTATCAGGAAGAGAGTATTTAGCTCCTGTTACATATTTATGTCTGAATTATTTTACTACATTTGTGTGCTATTTTTAATTTAGTAAAATATTTCAGGTTGCTTTTTCATATAAGGAACAAGAGATAACCAAGAGAATGACTTCAAGAAATTCAAATTCCTTGTAAACAACTGGAGGCCATACTGCAATTGAAATAGTGTATTCTATTTCTTATCCTTGTTGTCTGCTCCATTTTCCCAGAGAACCCAATCATCTTCCACCACCACCCTTATTAGCTTTCAGATCTACTCAGTTATTTGGTCCTATGAATCATACCATCTAAACAGCTTTCTAGTCACCTCATCCTTTGCCCTATCCAGTGTCATAACCCTAAATCAGGACCTTATCTCATCTCACTTAGATGACAGCAATACTCCTTTCTTCCCACTCCCAGCTTTCAGTCTCATAAGCCACTCCCTACCTCGTGGCACAGTTCAGTCACTTTGGTGTTCTCTCATTTACTCTGAGACAGGTTGTCCTTTGAGACAGATTGTCCTTTGTAGCCTTACTTGAAAAGTTATGTATATCCTTCTCTGTCATTTTTGTCCTCCACTTTTCTATTTGCTTACCATCTACTTATATTTTATTACTTTTTCCATAATCCTAAACCCTCCAGATGATGTCAGCTTACTTATACTCTTCCCATCTCCTTGAAAACACTCATCACATTTTTATTTGGTTTTCTAATATCTGTATTTCACACACTTGGTCTTAAACTCCATGAAGAAAAAGACCCTACCAATAATGTTTGGCCAAAAGTTTGGCACATAGCAGCACCTCAATAAATTCTGGTTGACTGGCTGACAGCAAATTGGCCTATATAACTCTCTTGCTTAAATCCCACCACTCATTTATTACCATGTGAAAAAAAATATAAGAATTACTTGATTACACTTCTGTTTGCATGTCCAGCTTCATCTCCCCTAACCCAAGCCTTTGCCTTTCATGCCCTACCAATTCTGAATCACCAAGTTTCCTAGAACAAACCTTATTATCAATATTGTTCTGTATAGGCTGTTCATGGTATGTATATTATTATGCCTCCCACCTTGTCTGTTAGGTATATATGGTAAATTCTCCTACAGTCATAAATTACAATCAGATGTGACCTCTTTATAGGAGTCTTCCCTGTCCTCCTATATACATTCACCCATGATTCCACTGTGTTCAAACTTTATCTTGTAAATTTTATCCTTGTCTCTTTTTGCTACATTTAACATATTTTATATAATTCCTGAAATGGGCTTTGTATTTAGTATCATGTTTCACAAATACTTAATTCATTACTATAAGACAGTAAATGCTAGTATCTAAAGTAAACTGAACAAGGATTGCATGTGAATATAAATTATTGATGGTGTATCTATTGTAACCTGTATTCTTATGTATAATTTTTCTCAGCAATAGAAAAAATATTATCAAAATTTTATATGTAGTAGCTCAATTAACTGCCCTGAAAGAATAGCAAATGCATTTTTTTACATCTAATAAAACTTCATGCTGCTGGATGAAAGGCTACATAAAATCTGCCTCCCTGGGCCACAGCCAAAGCTAAGGCTAACAGACTTCTTTTCTCAGATCTAAGGTTACAAATCTACGTGGCAAGGAAGGCAAAGCAAATAAATGGTCTTTATAGACCATGCAATTTAACAGCAGTGAAAAAAAATTAGCCATTTAGTACTCACACAAGCATTCTATGCCATTGTCTCAGGTCACTTGCAAGAAGTAGGCCTAGCATATTTAACAACAGAGACTTGCAAATTCACAGATACTGATTCTAAATTAGCAAAGCCTAGCTAGCCACTGTCACATAGACCTCAGCACTTAGATTAAGAGTTATCCTTAAGGTTCACAGTAGAGAGTGGTTAATCAAATAACTCGAGACTTCTGGAACCCTAGGACCTCTCTCCAAGGTATATCAAGTCATTTGTGACTATTAAGCTCAGTTAACTTATGTTAAAAGACCCATGCAGCATGGTGTAGTCCATTTGTAATCATTTAGGGGACCTATCTTTACCCCTAGTGACTTTGGTGTTACTCATATCATTGCCAAGACCATAATAACCTAGGCTTTGTGCATAAAATTTCTGACATCATCAGAAAAATGTTCTCTTAACATCAACAACAAAAACCCTAACATCTTTCAAGACTGTTTTAATTCTGTTTGGCAACTAGAATATAGTGTGTCAAAGTACGATAAACTAAGTCGTTCAGAAACAAAGGGATTTATTTTCACAGTTCTAGAGGCTTGGAAGTTCAAGATCAATACTGACATTGTCTGATGAGGTTTTACTTTCCGGCTCAAAGATAAAGCCTTCCTGCTGTGTCTTGAGATGGGACAAAGAGTGGTGTCTTTACTCTCTTAGCTGTCTTTTATGTAGGCACAAATCCCCTTCATGGTGTCTCTAACCCAATAAGCTAACCATCTCCCAAGGGCCCAGCTTGACAGCTTTAGACTTTTTACATATGAATTTGTGAGAAGTAGAAATATTCAAACCATGAAGAAGGCCAAGATAACTTATACAAACTTCATGAAGATTTTCCTTGTTAGCCTCCTTACTACCTGACCACCATTTTCTCTGTACTTCTGTGGTGCTAACAGTCTGCACCCAAAGACTGGAATTTTGATGACACAGTGATTTGTCTTGTTATCCAATAATTCAATGTAATTCAGTATTGCTTACCAAACAAACGTTGTAGGAAGCTCCCTTAGGGCAAGGCTTCCATTCAAGCCCAGTTCAAAAAGCATAATCTGGCATCAGGATGACAGGTTCAATCATATTCTGTTTTAGGACTGTTTTAATGCTAAACCACAGAATCCATTTGAGAAACTTAAGTATAAAAGGTGACTTAATTAAAATGATATGGAGATTTCACATGAGACTTTATGAGAGAAATACATCTGTGCTTGAAGAATGGAATATTTTAATTCTTATATCTCACCTTGTAAGCCAATGCCTCTACCTTGAATGCTAACATGGTAGAAAACACATTTACTGATGATTCCTATATATACCCCACTGATTTAAAAGTTAGATCTTTCTCAAAATCTCAATTCAAATTTCTAAGGTGTGAACTCTGACCCAGGGTAGTTCATAGGGTCTTCACCAAGTGTGTGAAATATAGCAGGAAAATTTAGGTAAGGAGACAAACAAATAACCAGATTATTTCAATATTACATAAATGCCTAAGGCAAACATACATTTACGCAGCTACCAGAGCACAGAATATGAAGTTTCAGAGAATACTATTGATGGAGAATATCTGAGGGTGACAAACAAAACACAGACTAAATCTTTAAAAAGAGAGATAACTGTCAGGGAAGGCATTTCAAGCAGAAGAGGCCTCATAAACAAAGACATAAACTCATGAAACAAAATGATCTATGTGAGGATCTACAAACAATACAAAAGGAATGATAGCACATGTTTTTAAAGGCATTAGAGGTGGTTATGTATGTACGGTTAAATCCACAAAATGATTTAAACATCACGTTAGGAAGACTGGTTGGATATTGGGCATTGTATTAAGATTATGCTTTAGATTACCCTGGCAACTGTGTGGAGAATAGACTGGAAGTGGACCCTACTCCCTGTCAATCTAGCCTAAAGCATATACTGAAGTACACTATGCTATAAGCTCATTGAACTAATTCAATTGATGGCATTCTTTCCTGGGTCAACGGTTCCCTCAATCGTCTGTTTCATCACTGTTATTCCCTGTTTCACTCCCAACTCTCATGTGAGTTCATTTATGAGCTCCAATGAAAAGGTCACTAGTTTTAGATTTCATTATGTTCTGGGAAGCTTTATAGGGTGTCAAAAAGTCATAATTAGAAATAAGGGACTTCAGACTTGAGGAAAAATTCTCGGCTTGGGGACAATGTAACCTATAGCTTAAAATGAGTGTATAAGCTTATGTGGTGGGATTTGGTGAAGAAAGAAAAATGCAAACTCCTTTTTCAACTGCCTTCTCCCAGTATTTCACAAACACACGTGCTTAATCTTTTGAAAATTCTCTTTCTATCTACCTTTTTTCTGATAGAGTTGGGTTTTTTTTATTTTTTAATTTTCCAGAGCTGAGGACCAAACCCAGGTCCTTGTGCTTGCTAGGCAAGCACTCTACCACTGAGCTAAATCCCCAACCCTAAAATTCTCTTTCATTCAGTACCTATACTGCACTTCAGCTGAACATAGCCCTAAATTTCCTATTTCCCTAACCTCCCCCCTCTCTTTCTCTCTCCCTCTCTCTCTATGTGTGCGTGCATGTGTGCGTGTGCGTGTGCGTGTGCGTGTGCGTGTGTGTGTGTGTGTTGTGGAGAATGAATATCAATATGCATCCAAGAGCACAAATTTGAAGACCAGAGGACAATATCAAATGTCTTTGTCTTTCTCTATCGCTTCCCACCTGTTTCTTTTAGACAGTCTCACTGAACTGGAAGTTCACCTGTTTCTGCTAGGCCTGTAGCATCCACTTGTGTTCATCCCACAATGTATATGTTAGGGATGTGAGCAAAGGCCCTCAGACTTGCACAGCTGACCATTTAATACATGATAAAAGACTATGCCAACAGAAATTATAACAGATTGAGGTACATTTTTTCCTGATCATGTATATGAACCAAATATTGAGTACATATCACACTTATATCATTATCTTAATTCTGCCTGGCAACATATTCAGTGACAGGTATCATGTAGGATAGGAAATTGGTTTAACTCCAGTTCTCTATGATTGTATAGTTTTCAAGATCTCATTCACTCTCTTTTCTCTTTCTTCCTTTGTTTATCTCACTAGAATACCATATATGAGAAAAAATAAACTCAGATTGCTACTGAAATTTACAACACAAGGGACCCACAGAAGGTCTCCAAAGTTAGTGCCTGCTGTGTCTTGTTATCACAGAAAGTGGTTTTCATTTAGAACATACAGAGTGTATTGCTGTTAATATCTGTGGTCTGCAAAATTCCCATTTCTCAGGAGCAGAATCTGTGGACACATGTCAAGGTTCAATATCCAGCTTCATTAGTCTTAATCCTTTTTAACTTCATGTCCCTTCTTTTCCCTGTATAGTTTGCCCACTCCTGACTGAGGAATCTGGGGATCTACCTGCACTGAGTCTCACAATCTCATGTCAAGCTATTTTCCTTTGGTTAAATAAGTGTTCCATAAAGTGAAATGGACATTTTTCAGCCAAGGAGCTGTTTCTTCATAAAGAAAATAAAAGGAATATGCATGGAAGTTGGAAACTAAATAATGAGACTCATAATCCTCTCCAGATACATTTGTGTATGTGGGTATATATGCATGTGTGTATACAATGCATTGACACATGAAACAAGGATTGTGTGTGTTTGTGTATGCGTGTGCTCACACTAAAACATACTCATCAGGGACTGGAGAGATGGCTCAGTGGTTAAGAGTACTTGTTCCTCTTTCAGAAGAGCTGGGTTTGCTCCCCAGCATCCATACCCTGGATAACAAATCCTTTTTTGTATACTTATCTTTTTTTTTTAATTAAGAAAATTTTTTCACTCATTTTACACACCAAAGATGCCCCTCTTCCCTCCTCCAGCCCCCCCCCAGCCTCCTCCTCCTCCCAACCCACCCCCTTTTCTTTCTATTCAAAAGGAAGGTTTTAACTTCAATATAGCCCAGCTAGCTTAGTCGATAGAGCATGAGACTCTTAATCTCAAGGTCATGGGTATACTGTACACATACATAGGTCTGTAAAATAGGTCCACAAATCAAAACAGAGTTCACCAATATTTTTATTTAATAGTAGTCAATGAGAATGCCATCTTGTATACATACATAGTACAAAGTTACAGAAGTATGTTTAGAGATATTTCAAAAGTTGCTGAAAATTTTGTTCTAATCCCAAGTCAAAGTTCACTGAACTTGCTTTTGGCTTCATTTTCATGGAACACATGTCACCAATTCAATTTTTAAAATTTAAAAACCACCAGTGCAGTTTTTAAAACTAAATATGATAGCCTGATAAAATCCAGAGATATAGAATCTGAGAGTTACACATGTAGGAATGATGGTAAGACTTATTTTTTTTTTGTTTTCCATAATTAACCTCTATACTTCTATAAGAGCAGAAACTATGTACAGTAAAAACAGTACAATTCATAATGTGTAACAGTCTCAAATCTAAGCTGAGATATTTTTAGTGTTCAATCACTTTCATTGCATGATATGAGGAAATGCACAATGCAGTGTTTATGTTGTGTATTAAGAAAGAAGGTTATAGTGAAGTTGTTCAATGCAACATGGTTACATGATGCTGTGAGAAATATCTCATATTCATCACACATTTGATTTTGAATTAAAGTTTGGTCATAGTTCTTTCAGAAACCTTCAAAGGGTATCAATTTTTTTATAACCACCAATATTCTCTTATGCAATGACGCAGACTCATGTGCCAGTTTTAGACTCTTGGAGACAGACATTGTAAATATATCTTCTAGGAGTCAGAGTTTCTTTACAAAGTGATGGTCAATAGAATCACTGTAAGGATTAAATGAGATAATACATGCAAAGATTTTAGAATGATACATAATAAACTTATTTTGTACTCATTTTATATTATTATGTGCATGTGGAATCCTTTTTATTTTAAGTCACCTTTAATTCCTAGAATAAGAATGCAAAATAGTATAATGATTTTTGCAATTCGCAGCATCATTAATTTAACCTTTCTTTGAGCTTGTTGGAGAACAACAAGGTACTTAACACAACAACCCCCAAGAAGCATTTAATAAAGTTAAAGGAAATAAATTCTACCAAAACAATAGTAAGTAACCACAAAAAAAAGGAGTATAATGGTGATCATAATGCATCTAAGTAACAAGTGAATGGTAAAGTATTAGGGCTCATCTGGTTTATTTCAACTAGTGACTTTCAAAGGATAACTTCATGAGAGGAGTCCTGAGTTTTCGCATTATGCTGATTATTGTCAAGCCCTATAAGAAGATATGCTATGCTTATGTGACAACACTATAGACAAATGAAATAAAGATTTATCAAGTGTGTGTTTTCTTCTGCATGTCAGTTTAGCTAGGCACCACCCCTGTCTGCTCAGTAAGTTGCTCTAATAACTCACTTATGTTTACTCTGTATTAAAGCAGTGGTGTTGGAATACTCTTGTTTTACTGTCTGGAAATACAACATGATATGACTCAAGTCAATCATGTATTTTTATGGATTATTTATCATCCCTGGATTAAAGTGGCCACCTACCTCTACTCACTAGTACCTGGCTTCTGAGACTGAAAGTATTACTCAGTACTGACTAAACCCTGTATTTGATCCAACATTCATTTCTTCTTCTAGAATTAAATTCACTATCAAGAAGGGAATGATTTGAAAACAGAAAAGTACAAATCACACATTCAATTTACATATAGGATATGAACTAGTTGTCATGTATGGTCCATCATGGGGACATCTTTTCTAAGTTCTCACTATCTAAACAAAGAAGCATACAAATTATAGTCACCCATTTTTACATTAGTTTGCTTTATTATAACATATCATGTAACTCTTTACTCTGTGGCATCCTTCTATTTTCTATTTTTCTATAAAGAAATATTAATAGCTACTTAAAATCTATGTACTATGTAAGGTACCATTGATATAGTCCTCAAGATGGAGAATGGAGGTAGCTGTGATATGGAGAATATGAGCTGAAGAAAACTACAAAGGCAAAAACATAGCCTCCAAACTCCCAGAAGTAGACATTTAAATGAATGCTAGGATCATTTCTGTATAATTCTGATATCAGAATGGACTGCTCATTGAAAACCTAACAGGATCCTTACTCTGACAACAAGTATCATTAACAGTAGGGAAAGATGTTTGATAAGTAGGAAGCAATGGTGATCAAGGACGAAGTTGTCATCAGTTATCACTTTACAAACTAATGTTCAATCCAACTAAGTGAAGCAACGAGAGCAAAAGATTTGCTAAACTACAATGATGGCTGAAGTAGAGGATCTGGCTTAGTACATGGCACTTCAGTAGGTACTCATACAGGAAAAGAAAATGTCATGCATTAACCGAGGGAATAACGATGGTGTTGAGATGGTTTCCTAGAGGTAAACATACCTGATCTTTGTGGAATGCATCAGAAATTGTACCAAGAGAAGTACTTCAATGGGGAAAAAAGCCATTTCCAAAAGAGCAGTAATAGGATGCTATACAAGATACACAGACAGGCTTGATAAATAGAAAAATATATTATCAGCCAATTTGGGGGAGAGATATAAATCATGTCTAAGCACAAATGTCTTGGTTGTTTTTTCTTCGTAAATGTAAACTGTGCAAAAAGGGAAACGTAAAACTTCAGTGAATCAAGCCTTAAATGTTACTCCTACAGGGAGTTTCAACAATTTACTGGGAATATACCAAGCTGTATAGCTAGAATAAAATATAGATCCAGTGACAGACATTCTCGTAAGGGAGCCAAATTTATGAGCCAAGTTGCTCTTTAAAGGTGAATGAACTTCAGCCTTGACTATAGTATCTCCTTAACTAGCAAACGCCCTCCACTGATGCTAATTTTGTTTGTTGTCAAAATAAGAATCCTGCCAGCATCTTAGCTAGCAATGTACTCTGGTATCAATGTCATATGGATATCACTTGACTACCACATTTAGAAACGAAATGTGGCTCATTCTTCAACTGCCTCTAATCAATATTTCCAGAATTTATATTCTGTAAACATCCACACTTTGCGTCTAAACAAATAATTTCATCATAAGCTAGTTCTCAGTAAAAACTACAATAAGTTTTCACAATATATTATGGGAGCTCTGGCTATTCAGTTCTAAATAATGGCTCCTTTTGCTGGACAAGTAAATTGAAATTGATTTGTTTCAGCAGCATGTGCTAGAACACACAATGCCTGCTTACAACAAGCCTATTGACTTCTGCAAACACTACTCCAGTTTGCTTCCTCAAGGACTCCTGGCAGGATTTTTAAATCACCCTACCTTCTCTCCCCTAACCCCCAGAACAAAGCATCCATTTAAATAAGGACTTGGCACAATGTGTCCCAAAAAGGGAATGTGAATGAGCTTTCTTTGAGATCAACTGAGCAAAGCCCAAGGTGAGGAGTGAGCCCTCAGAGGAAAGAGTCAAAAGGAAGGCACAAACTAAAAGTCAGATCAACTGCTTCTTATAAATCATAAGGAGAAGAGAGGAGAGCAGAGGACAGAAAGAGACTGGTTATCTTTGGTACCATACCTTCAACCCTCCCCACTTGGGACAATGCTATCGTCGAGATAGTCAAAGATAGAAAGGAGACTCATGGGATATTTCTCTTCTCCAGGGGTACAGCTATAAACAGGGAAAGAAAAAGTTCAGGCATGCAAATGATGACTCCCAAAGATACTACATACAAAGCACATGATGCTTCCAATTCACTGAGGAGGGAGGCCCAGCCATGTGGAAGAGAAACCTGCTTCATTACTAGCTGCAGAGGAATCTCAGATTGAATCGCAGGCAACACAGAAGTTTCTAATGTAGGGAGATGCATCTGGGACCAGAGCCAGCAAAAATGACCTTTCATTATTACCTCCTGGGATACTCTCAGTATAGCATCCACAAAAGCAGCCATCCTTGTTCAGTCTAGGACATCTCTGTGGATTTTTATCCAAGAGGGTTTCCCAAAGGTTATTTCTTTTATATATTCTTTGCCACTTTATATCATACTGTTTGCACAGCAGGATAGGTATTCTCATTTCTATTTTATGATATGTTAAAATAATAAGGCCAAGAAAGGAACAAAATTTCCCAAAGAGCCAAAAGTTTATAACTGACAATCCAAAAATTTGAACTCAAGTCTTATAACTTTAAATCAAGTACTTTCCTTCAAAATATTCATATTTTATACATTCAATCATTTATTTTTTATATTCAACAAACACATATTGAGTACTGACTTTGTGGCAGGCAGTAGGAGCTCTCAAGTTCAGTTTAGAATTCACCTTCAGTAACAATGAGTGGAGTTAAAGCAGAATCTAAAGTCAATGTGATGGTCTGCATATATTAATCCTGGGTTCTTAAACTGTTTCCATTAAAACCCAACAGGTTAATTTTTCATCCCAGCAAAAACAGTTGCCTTATGAATCAACACTCTTTTCCCATAAGCCTAAAATCTGGCGAGATGCTTCTTACACATTACATGCTACCAATATCCCTTAAATAGAAAACTGTCACTCATCAGACCTTCAAATCTAAAGACTCTCTGAAGATTTCTGCTCAAGTACAGGGTTACTGCAGGCTGACTCAGGAGTGCTCAGGAAATTGGCACAAAGCTCTCACATTTCCAAACCCAGAAGTGCCTCTCAACTAGAGCCACCCATTTGAGGAACCTTCTCTCAGCGCTAGTTCATCAGCCAGCACTTCTGTGTTTCTGCTATCACTACCTCCCTGTTCCCTAGAGGGTTTCTCTTCTGCTGAGGAGGTAGTGAAAATTCTCTCTTCCAGTGTAACTTCTTGCCTTTTCCGAGGGCCCTGTGCCTCAGGAACATACTTTGCACAGTACACATGTGAGGTTCCATGGCAGACTAATGATTAGAAAGAGTACAAGTGGAAGAAGGGGCTTTTTGGTGCCCGTGTTTAATCCATAGCCCAAGAATAGGGCATCTGTCACTTACATTTTTCAGTAGTGGAATGAACACCAGGGACGATTTTCATGCTGTAGATATATGTTGTAGGTATTTGAAAGGGCAAAGAAAATCTGGCCTATAAGGCTTTAGCCTCAAAAGTCCTAAAAGGACAAAGCCCACAGTTGCTAACTCTTAACTCTTCATTCCCACAACATACCAGACGTCCTAGAAGAGCTTCTAGATTAAACCTATGTTTATAGCTGAACTTTTGTCAGTGTGGTCTCCAGTGACATGTCTCTTGTAAACAAAATCCAGCCGAAATTGCTGACTTCACTTAGAATTTGTACAAGGTCTGTCTATGACCTTGTGTTTCAACAGTAGTTACTGTCTCACAAGGCTTATTGGTGTCCATTTGGTCCATCTCTTCACAGTTTTATATACCATTTAGAACTCCCCTTTCACCTCTCTGGCAGTATTCAAAAAGGTTTGTCCACCCACAAGGTCATAGTAGCCATCTCACTTCTTGTTCTGAGTTTAGGATTTTAACAAGAGCTTCAAAAATAGACGAGTGAGATAACCCTCAGCTGCACATCCTTTTAGCCTTTCCACATGAGTTAATTGAGAAGAAAAGGCCCTTCAACTGGTCAGAGCTGTGTTTTTTCTTACTGTGGTGACTTCTTCTCAAACCCTCTATTTCCAGCCTGATCCAGGGCTTCATCTTCCACACTGGAGTTACTGAAATTGATATTTGTGTCCCATTAAAGTCCCCTTGCACTGTGTGATGGTAGCTAATGCCTTTAATACCAGGACACAGGAGGCAGAGGCAAGCAGTTCTCTAAGTTCAAGGCAAGCCTGTTCTACAGAGTGAGTTCCAGGACTGTCATGGCTACACAGAGAAACTCTGTCTCTAAAGAACACCAAAAAAAGTTCTCTTCCATCTGCTCTTTCCTATGTAAGACTGTAACATTATATAACATTAATTAATCTGAAGGAACAGATTTCCATGTGGAATTGTTCTGCACAAACTCTTAATAGAGTAATGCCCAAGCTCCTCAGGCTTGCCTTCAAGTTCACCCATGCAATGTATCTATCCTACCTATGCAAACCTATCTTCCCCAGCTTCTCAGATGAACTTTTTGTCCTACAGACATCAGGTTTTTCTTGTTCTGGGCACATACTGGGCTGTCTCTGTCTTCAGTTCATTGTAGAGTATCTCTCTTACCCCTGAACCACAACATGTCCTTACTTCTCTGTCTACCAAACCTCTCCATATCATTCAATGTCCCACTCAAGAACCACTTCTTTCTTAAGGCTTTCTCTCATTGTCCAGCCCATGCCACAGAAGGATATCATAACCCTTTCTAATTGTATTACAGATGGAGGGACTCTCTCATAAACTCTCTATGTTCTCCCAATAAAAGACACCTACAGTTTCTGAAATTATGACAACTAACCCACCTTTACCTTTACCCAAATCCATAGTACTTCTGGTCTTCTGCTACAAATTCCTTTGAGTTTGTGGAGGTAGACAGCAATTAGGAAACTTTGTACCCCACCAACCACATACACATACATCTCCCTCCTATCATTTGTATGTCCTATGAGGACACAGTTCCTGGGTATGATTTAGTTAGGCTTCCTTACTCAAGGATCACAAGTTTTCCTCATGAATTTTGCTATCAGCTAATGGTAAGTATAATCATCTACACTGATAATCCTCCTCTGAAGAAGTAGCTTGTCGTGTCTACAAGACTTGGGCTGTGGGACAGGGAAACTGTCACCAGGCAAGATTAATCTGCTATATCTAAAAGGACAGTTATCTTTGGCTAGCACTTCTGGTAGTAGAGGGACAGATGCGATATGCTTAAGGAATATGGGTTGCACAGGATGTTCTGGGGTTAGGCTGTATGCTAGCTGTTGTTAATTCCAGCTCTTCCTATATATGTCACCTTATGTCTAGACACCTAAGGTAATCACAATGGGGAAAAGTTGACACATTCTGTATGATTATCACTGAATAGAAGAAATCCAAAAACTCAAAGTTGGGTTCAGACTCTGCAAATTCCTTAAACACCGATCTCTCTTCCTCCTCCCCTCCTTCCCTCCCTTACTTCCTTTCTTCCTTCCCATTCTTTCTCTCTTCTTCTCTCTTTTTTGGCTTCTAATGTTTTGGCATCAATGAAAATAAAATATTTTTCTTGGGAAAAAAACAGTGGTAATATCATGAAAAATACAGGCTGGAGAGATGGCTCATCCATTAACAGGTAAGCTCACAACCAAAAATATAAGAAAAGCACAACTCCTTAATTTGAAGTCCATCTTTATAATTCTATTCCATTGCATTCATTACCTCATGCAACCTAATTCGACTATAGCTCATTACTCATCTGAATAAATTGGGGGAAGGCAATTTGAATTATGAACTCATGTCTCTGTGCCAAAAGTGAATTTCTATTCATTTATTCAACATTATCATAAATTTGGAGACATGAACATTGTATATAAGACCTTATACAAGTTATCACAAAGAGAGAAAGAAATTGCAAAGACATGTATACACCATTAATTTTAATACCCAGAACTAGTGGTTACCCTGAGTTTGCAAACATGATCCTTACAAAATCAGGGTAGCCTATGTAGGTAAATCATTCTGTCTGTTTTGAACTTGTTTATGGTATTCTACTATTAAAGCAACCCTGTTTGTTTTCACAAACCGTAACAAAATTTTCAGTTTGATTCACATTTCAGTGAACACAACACTGAATTCAAAACAATTATAATAACTTGAAAGTTCAGTACTTTTATGTAGCAACGTTATAAAAAAAAAAAAAAAGCTGAAACCCTTGTTAACTGCCCAAATCTTCTGGCCCTTACTCTGCATGTTTAGGGGACATGGGATAGCCAGTATTTTGAGACTCGCTGCCTTAAAGCAGTCCTCTGCCACTGTCCTCTTGGACTGCCTGATTTTCCATGTATCTTGTTAGCTTGGCTGCTGCAGCAGCTGCTGTCTAACACATGATCCCTGGAAGACACCAAGGGCATTTCCTGTCCTCTTTACAAAGCTAGACTAGGCATCTCTGGTGACATGAAATTTGGATGCCTTTAAAAGGTTTTCCTCTGAGACTCTTTTCTACCGCCTCTGATTATCACATCCAGCAGCACATTCTGCAGCCAGTGAAAGCCTGGTCCTCTCCCAAGCGAGAGGTCTGGCAGAAGGTTCAGACCTTCAGGTTAAACATCAGACGTGACCAGACTTGAAGTCCCCACATGCAGAGGTCCTGACTATTTATGTGGCCATGAGACTGTTCAAGGTGGTTAAGACTTCAAAACACAGACTCTGTTTTCAAGAAGGGAGACAATGAACACCATATCTGTAATTCCACAACTTGTATTCCAAAACGTCTCCTTTTAAATCTGTTCTGAAAACCATGCTGCATTCTATGGGGGTTGCAAATACAACATTATGAGATGCGTGAGCTTTGTCTCTCAAGCCTTAGGTGTCTATGCTTTCTTCCAGAATTTTCAATCTTTCAGTACATAATGCCCTTAGCCTCTTCACAGAGGAAGCTTCTACATTTGTTGCCTTAGCCTGGACTGAATCTCACTTTCCAGGTTGTTCTTAGCTTCTCTCATGGCCATACTATCTCTGAGCACAAGGTGGTAAGTGCTGGAACATATAAGTAAATGTCCTTTTGTGTTTCAAGTAAAGTTCAGTCAATAGGGGGCCAATCTGTCCTAACTGTGCCCTGTGTTATCTAACACCTACCTGACAATGGTCCCAAACTAAGCCCCAAATACTAACCACACATTGATTCCCATCCCTTTCCACTGATGTGATACCTCTTTGGTGTTAAAAACTAAAATGACCAAAAAAAAAAGGAGAAGGAGGAAGATAGGAAAGAAGAGGAGGAAGGAGAAAGGGAATAAGAAAAGAAGGAAGAAAAAAGGAAATGAGAGAGGGAAGAAGGAAGAAAGTGTGGGAAGGAAAATTGGGGAGCTGTAAGTTTAAGGCAGCCTGGTCTAAGTTCTAAGCCACCCAGGGATACATAGTAAGATCCTGTCTCAGAAAGGGGGTCAAAAAGAATAGGAAAACAGGTAAAGAACAAGGGAAAGATTAAAAAAAAAAAAAACAATGGCCTACCCACAGAGGCAAGGTTCACCGGCCACATCTTATCTACTTGAATATAAATTAGTAGTGCTATCTTGCTATAAAAAGGATATTATATTGCCAAAAGTAATTTATAATCCACCAATAAAAGACGAGGGTGGACACAGAGATGGGCAGCAAAAGTGTCTCTGCAGATGAATAAATAAATTGTTCATCTCTTGTTAGCAGAGCCTCTTTCACCTAAAATGTGAGCCTCACTGCCAACCATATCAAGATGTACTTTCTACTATATTTGTTGACATAACCCTGACTCTGTTCATATTGGAGAAAGAAGAACTGAACCTCAGTGTCAGAATATTCACAAAAGTAAATATTTATAAGCAGAACAGACAATAAATGTCTGAGAGCAATAACCTTAGGAGCACCCAAATGTGAAACAACTAACACCATTGCCATTTGTCATAGCTCTGAGTTGTAAATAACAGTTCTTAAGATAAATTTCACTCTCCTAATGGTAGCATATTTGAAGTGCAAAATAGAATGCTTGAATGACCTCAAGGCAGCTCATTTTCAAACAACTACGTTCTGCTTACAATTAATTGAAGATTCATGCCGGTTCTGTTTTTTTTATAGCAACCTCTGAATCCAGCCATTTGTCAATGATCCCTCTGATGTTGATCATGTCTCCCAAGAGACTTCTCCTATCACCCCACATGCTCTGGGAAAAACTGTTCCATGGATGATGTGTGTCCCTGCGTTCAGCAATTGCTGACAGTATGTAAATTCATGATAAGCAGAACTCATCCATGATAATGAGACTGCATCATGTTGAGGACTGTGATCAGCAATTGTTGCCATTAGGCAAACTAAAAGGAAGGTAAAGGCTGTCTTTACTAGCCTTACTAGCCTTCTCTCGGCCCCATCTCCTAAGGCAGCAGTGTGAGGTCTCCCATATTCTCATTTCTGCCTGTTCTTCCACCACAGTAGAAGGGTTCCTAAGCCATCATTACAAATGTGAATAAGGAAACAGGAAGCTGTGCTCCAACCTGAACTATATCTAGCTATGTCACCTTGGGGACGCCACTTTTATCTTAGTCTCAATATCCTGATACTTGGTGTCCTGAATTTATCATTTTAATAAAATGAAAGTAAAGAAGATCAAGGGAACTAGAATTTATACAGCTCTTCGCATGTACTAGACCCTGTGCTCAAAGCTATTTATATCAATTATTCCTTTAATCTTCTCAAGCAGTTATTACAATGCTGACTCTAGAGATAAGAAATATTAGGTTCAGTGAGGTTATATGGATAGCTCAAATCCTCAAGGCTTGTGAGTGGTAGAAGAATTTTCATCCAGGTCAGTGTATGGTGACTACATTGCTTCCAGGGCCTTGGCACAGATAACCCCTAAGGCTCCTTCTGGTGTTAATAACTTATGAGTCTATGAAACCCTACCAGATACACAGCTGTCTACTCCACATATTTAAGGTGTCAGCTTCAAAAACATTTGTGATAAGAAGAAATTCGGGTATTATAAATGAGGAATATTGGTCAATGCATATTTGGTGCCTAGGTTTAACTGTAAGGAAACACAAGGAAAGCAATATAATTGTTCTTTAGAATATCATGAATGTAAGATGTGGGAGCTGAGAAGATGGCTCAGTGGGTAAAGTACTTGCTGTATACCCACAAAGACATGAGCATGGGTCCCTAGAACCCATAGAACCCATATAAAAGCCAGGCATTGCCGTGATATGCATCAGTATCTCCAGTACCAGTGATAGAACACACACACAGAGAGAGAGAGAGAGAGAGAGAGAGAGAGAGAGAGAGAGAGAGAGAGAGAGAGAGAGAGAGAAATGAATTCCAGGGGGCTACTGGCCAGCCAGTGTAGCTGAAATCAAAAGCTTTAGTGGGAGACCTTATCTCAAAAAATAAGGTAAGTGGAGAAAGAAATAATATCAACCTCTCTCTCTCTCTCTCTCTCTCTCTCTCTACACACACACACACACACACACACACACACACACACACACACACCATATACACAGAGAAATAAAGACAGACAGAGCAGAGTGATCATTAAAGGGAACCATTTAGGTTAAATTTAAAAAAAAAAATAAGTAGGCAAATTCTCCTCCTTTCCATGAAAAGAAGGGGGAAAGCTATGTGGATGCCCAGATTCTGTCACTGCTCCCTTCCTCCTTCAATAGAAGAAGAAAGAGGTCTATCTTCAAGCAGCTAAATGAACCAAAAATGAGTGCTAACTTTTTCCATCATCAGAATCAAAAGTGTTATACATCTCTAATTTTGTTTACTTTGTTTCCTACAGTATAAACATGTATTCCCTTCTTACTTTTATACTCTTGTGCCTTTGAAGCCATACTGTGAAATTCAGATTGGACTAATGTGACAGGGTAGCATCATGAGGCTGAAATTTAATTGTGGTGCCAGGATGGAGACACTGGTGATATTAACACAATTGGATTCCAAAAGTTACAAAAGGGAAGGTTTCTGGCTCTTACGATGAAAAATGACAGAATTAGTTCCCACAATAATGAATATAGGATATAAAGCCAAAGATGAAGGAAAATTTGTAGACTATTATAGAAAAATCTGAAACTCTATCCCAATCTTGGGCATATCTATTGAAATGACTTATCAGGCATCACTCATCTAGCATTTATATCTACAATTCATGACTACATAATTACTTCTCAGAACTAATATAATAACCTATTTTGTCTTTCTGCCTCCTAATCTATCCTCTATCCTGTTGCCAGAGAATTGCAGCCCAAACACAAATCTCTCCAGAGAATTCCTTACTGCAAATCCTTCAGTAACTCCTCACTGCCATAAGCATAAAAACCTGGCACCCTCATATAATATCCAAGCACTTCATGAGCACTTCATCTCTCTGCACACCAAACTTCTTGGAGGTCTTAGGTCACATTTGGATATGGATTTGTCCTTGTTCATGCAGCTTCCTCTACCCAAAATGTTCTTTTATGACTTACCATCTTCCTAATGCACCCCAGTACTCACCATCTGATCATGTTTGCCTTTTCTTGGTAGCCTGCCCTGACATTATTATCATTACCAAATTTGTGTCCCTTCAGCTAGGGCATGTTTTTACTACAATAACTACAGTACTTTCTTGTATATGTATTTGTTGGCCCCAATACATATGGTACCACCTAAAAACAGTGACATTCAGATAATTCATTCTTATTAATGATACACTGAATTAAGAGATAGGTAGGTAAGTGGTTAGATAGATAAATAAATGGATTAAAGAATGAATGAACAAAGAAGGATTGGCCGAAATGCTAACAAACACAGAACATAACACTTTACATGTTCACAGTATGCCATGCTGCATCAGAGTTTACAAACTACTTTAAAACTTTCTATCAAATTTGTTCCTGATAAAAATTGTGCAGAGGAAGTAGCATTGGGATGACAATACCCCATCAAGACTAGAATTCAGATTGCCAGTATTATTCTCCAATTGTATCTTCAGCGGTAGCCACATGTTATAAGGAAGATAACTGTTCAATGGTAGATGATTTTTTTTTTCTTTGATGACCTTCCTCCCTCCAAACCACTTTCTCCATGCATTTGGTTAGAAGCCACTTCCACAATGCCATTTTACATTTCGACTCTTTGACATGCAGCACCAAGTCAGGTCAGTGCCCCCCTGGCCTTGTCAGCACTTACAGAGTACAGCAGCCCAGAGCACAGGAGAAACCTCGAATGTTAAAAGGCCTATTGCAAGTCTCATCAGAAAATCAAATACATAACTCTAAAAATATCCCCCGTGATCTATGTATGTAGCCATGGTGTCTGACAAATTCAATTAAATCTGTCATACATCATTCTCCACAGTGTTATTGAGAGAGACATAGTAGTATCGAATTTTAATTATTCAGCTCCTATTGATCCTACCATAATCTGGAGAGAATCATTTGCAAACTGACAGTCCCTTCTGGAGACAGCCACTGTTATCTAATTATAAATCTCATAGTGTCATTTGATAAAAGGTAAAATTTTTCCTTCCCCACAAAAGACAAAAAAAGAAAATAAAAGCTCCAGTTTTTGGTAACAAATTCGCATATACAAGCCAAAATTATACGGACATTTCTTCAACTCATTTGTGAATGGAGCTTGATTTGTGGTACCAGTGTTTTTCTCCATTCTACCCAATTCTGGTTCCTTAGCATCCACAATATCCTATTGCTTGTGTAGTAGGACCTCCTGATCAACCCTCCCTTGTCCCCTACCATCACGACCAACCTTCTCAATGTTCACCCCAAAGAGTGCTATGATCTAAGCTATGTTCTCTTTGCTGCTACAACCAGTTCAGCAGTAATAGCTGTATTCTTTCAGGTATTCCCAAAGCATCCATACAGAAAAGCAGGGAATGGAGGGATTTTAAGACCCTGGAAGATGGCTGGAAAGACTAAGAGAAAAGAAAGAATAGCACTGAGGTTCAAAATGGTAAACAGTTGTGGTAGTTTCCCTACTTGCTAAATCCATTCTGTCTGTCCTCATTCTCCTTCAAAGCAAAGATGTATGTGAGTGTCTCAATGAGTATAATGTAAATACATATCTATGCTGAAAACAAGAAGATGCATCATGAGGCGACTGGATTCTGAAGGAATTTCTGAAAACCTGAAAGTCAACAAATCAAACTAAGTGGGCAATCACAGCCTAGGATGTGTACAAATTAAGTACCATAAACTGTCTTCACATAAGGTAAGAACAACAAAAAGAAAACTCCACATTTGAAAGCCAGCAAACCTGGGGAGGAACTTGACACAGGGGAAAACAACATGGTTACTTAAAAGGTCAGTGAAGTGATTACAGCAGTCAAGCTCTGTGTATCCCCTTGTCCTTTCCTTACCGTGAGCCAAGCAACAGCAATGGGGATGCCTAGCTTCAGACAAATGCATAATAGTCTCCTTGCAGGCTGGTAACTTCCAAAAGGAAAGAGGAGTGGTTGAGTCCTGATTGCAAACTGTGAAAATATTCTCCCAAACAACACATTGTAGGAATCGCTACACAATTTCTACTCGGATGGAAAACAATACAGGCATTTCATGGTGAATAGCATAAGTGGAGGTATAAACAGATGAAGCAAGAGATTTTGTCTATAAAGATAAATTCAGAATTGAGAATCACAAATAGTTGAGGAGCAACAGTTATAATGAAGGACAAGGATTTTCATCAGTAGTGACAGAAAATAAAATACAGTGGAGGAAGAAGGTAATACATCAGCAAAAGCACAGAGGAAAGAATTAATAGGATATGCCAAGCTTAGGATGCAATAGGGAGATAAGTCTGGAGGGGTACAGTGGGGCCATATTGTGGAGGATTTCAGATATCAAGTAGAGACGTTTAGATTTTATTCTGTCAGCAATGAGAATAGAGACAGGAGCAGTTTATGAGGAGGAGTGTGAAATGATGACAGCTGTGCTCTAGAAGATAACTCTGATGGGAACATAGAGTTTAGATAGAAGTGGAAAGAGTAGAGCCATTTAAGTATCTGCAATGACTAAAGTATAGACAACTAAGGTCTAAGGGTAGTGACACGAGAAGGGAAAAGAAGAAACAGATGAGAGATGTTAAAGCATCTGTAATTGATTAGGTTTAAAGCTTCAAAAGAAGCCCTGCTACTGTTACATGTCCTGCACCATTCAGTGATTTAGGGAACAGTAAGAGATTTGCTTTGGGGTTTTGGTTATTTTTGTCATTGTTGTTATTGTTTGATAGGAAAAAGTTATCTGATAAGACACTTTGAGTTTGAGATGCCTGCACAGAATCTACATGAAAATAACCTATAAGTAGTTGGAAATTCAAATCCCAATTTTAGGAGAGAAGTCAAAACTAAAATATACACATTGGAAAAGGTTTGATCCACAGTAGGTTAGATCTCCTCCTGAGTGAGTAACTGAGGAAATTTGATGAGGTGACTCAGATAAAGGTTCCAAATGAGGAACAGTTATCTTAGAAACTGACTCACATCTTCAATAGAAGCATCAAATTGATTTTATTTTGGGTTTTGTTTCTACTAATCCAAAGCAAATAAGTTGAGCAAATGATCATGGGAAAAACTCACTGGACACAAATTGCTGTGCTAAACAGTATGCTCTCTCAACACATACAGATGTTTTGATTGAACTATATTGACAAAAACGTGTATTTTACAGTTGGAGACACGAAAGTACAGAGAAGTGAAGTTGTGTCCTCTAAAATCACATAGCCAGAGTGATGGAAAGGCTAGCAGCCAGTTCTTATGTATGATCCTTTCAGGGATTCTTTTCTCCCAACACTGTACCCTTAATCTACAATGCTTTCTCCTGCCACAACTAACAATCAGAGTATTCCATTATTGCATCTGACTCTAAGAATTACAACTATAATTGTAGGTGTTTGGCATGGTTAAGATTGGTGTAGCAGATTCAAAGCTTGTGTATTTACTCTGTACATTTGCTAGCAAGGGAACCATGACAAGGATACTTCAAAACAATGAATACATTTTAAAATCACTTGCTTTTCCTCTTGTAAATGAATCTTAAACAAACAAAGGTCACGTTTTTATCTCATATGTGAATCTGACCTTAAAAAGCAATGAAAATACAAGGTATAGTAGTAGGTAAGAGGAAGGGGACTAGGGAAATCAGGTGAGGGAAAGTATATTTGGGAAATATAATCAAAATATAATGATATACATAGGTGAAATATGAAACATACATTTATTAATAAATATGCAAATTCAGATCACTTACAGGAAATTCCGTACTCCTAAAAAGTTCTATGCAAAATTGAGGCTTCTAAAGTTGAACTTTTTCCTCCTTTAATTATTGTATAATTTCTAAGATATATTCTATCTTAGTTAGGGTTTCTGTTGATGTGATTAAACACTATGACCAAAGCAAGTTGGGGAGGAAATGATTTATTTGGCTTATACTCCATATCACAGTTCATCATCAAAGAAAGTCAGGGCAGGAACTTAAATAGGTCAGGAACCTGGAGACAGGAGCTTATTCACCCGCCATGGAGGGGTGCTGCTTACTGGCTTGCTCCTCATGGATTGCTCAGCCCACTTTCTTACAGAAGCCATGACCACCAGCCCAGGGTGTTCCAACCCACAATGGGCTGGGCTCTTCCCCATCAGTCACTAATTAAGAAAATGTCCTACAGGCTTGCCCACCTACAGCTCTACCTTATATAGACAGCCCTATCTTATGGAGACATTTTCTCAATTGAAGTTTGTAGCTAGAGTTTTCCTGCCTTGCCCACAGTCAGGACAAATCTTTGTCACCCGCCAGTCCCACAGCCACTCAGACCCAACCAAGTAAACACAGAAACTTATATTGCATACAAACTGTATGGCCGTGGCAGGCTTCTTGCTAACTGTTCTTATAGCTTAAATTAATCCATTTCCATAAATCTATACCTTGCCACGTGGCTGGTGGCTTACTGGCATCTTCACATGCTGCTGGTCATGGCGGCAGCTGGCAGTATCTCTGCCTCAGCCTTCTGCTTCCCAGTATTCTCCTCTCTCCTTGTCTCACCTACTTCCTGCCTGGCCACTGGCCAATCAGTGTTTTATTTATTGACCAATCAGAGCAACAGATTTGACATAGAGACCATCCCACAGCAGAAGTTCCCTCCTCTCAGATGACTTTAGCTTGTGTCCTATCAAACTGACATTAAAAAAAAAATCAGCCTGGACATATTCCAAGACAAACAAACAAAAAACCCAAACATATTGTGTCTTCAAGACAGTTTAATACTTCCAAGTCTTAACACATGATCACTTGTTCAAAACCCTATTTTTCTGAGATCTAGTTCAAATCCTACTGCCATGTATCCCCCTCCCCCTGCATATTCCATTGGGAAATACTTTCACCTTCCCATGTGCATCCCCTGGGAAGAGAAAAGAATTTGAAGACAACATAGACGCCATTGCGGGGAAACACATAAAGTACTATATTCTCTTTTATGCCACTCAATTTTATCTATTTAATTTTTCTATCCCTGAAATATGCTATGATCATCACTAAAAACATAATGATGAACTATAAAGGATTCTGCTTTCAAATATTTCATGGTCACACTAGAGAAGTAAAACCCTTGGAAGGTAATTATAAATGAATTATGATAAGTATAACAACGGTAAGTCTAAAGTAGAGTGTCATTAAAGCCAGTTTTAGAAAGATTAACTTCATGGAATAACTGACACCTGCCTTGAAATCTTAAGTATAAATAAAATTTATCTAAACAAAGTCATGAATATAGGGGAATGGCAAAAGACAAAAGTAGAAAGAGGAGTCATTCCCAAATCATGCATGGCATCAAGGACTCTGGCATAGAGTGAGTGTTGATTGTATTGCAAATGTAAAGTGGCAGAAGAGGACCCTAAAGCAGGTATGATTTGATTTACATTTTTCACAGATAATTTTGGGTGCTGAATTGAGAATGGATTGGGAAAAGATGGTAAATGAGTGTCATCAGGGGCATCCCTGGGAAACCTCTCATAGCAATGATATGATTTGGATGATTTGAGTGTCCCTTAAGCTTTCATGTGTTGATTTTGATTCACAATGTGAGATGTTAAAAGGGTGGAAACTAAATCTGACTATGGTGTTCAGAGGTGGGGCCTTTGAGAAAAGATAATTAGATTCATTTGTCAGGGTGGAACCATGTAACTCATCAGTAGTAGTTTTATAAGGAGACTCACCAGAGCAGAAGTGAGCTTCCAGGGTCTTCTCAGGTAATGCTTCAGACCTCTTCACAATGCTCTGAGACTCTGCTAACAATAAAATCAGCATAAGATAAAGCACCTAGACTGAACATTCGGAACTATGAGCCTAAATAAACCTCATTTTCTTCAAAATATGTCCTGCATATATCATTATAATTAAAATGTGGATTAAAATAAGCAGTTGAAGAAAGAACGGTAGCTTGATTTAGAGTGATAATTCAGACAATTTGTACTAAACTAAGGAGGTTTCTATAGATATAATTAATAGAGACTGTACAGTTTTAAGAACATGACAGGTAAAACTTGCAAAATAAAAGAACTGATTGGATTGTAACCGTACTACCAAAAGTCTCAGTGAAAAACATTATTTGTTCCTCTTTATCCATGGCAAACAGGTATAACTCCTGTACATACAAGTTTTATTTGTAGCCAGTTAAGCACCTATTCATATCCCATGGTTCTAATATTATTTTATTGATATTACTACCTACTATCAGGGATAGTTCTGATTGCATATAGTAACGTGAGGGGAAAGTGAAGGTCTAACCCTAGTTTCTAATTGCAAACGGTAAATAGCATTGATTTTGAGAAAAGAAGCAACAAAATAAAGTAAGCAAACTATGAGGTCAAGGTGTGAAGTTGAGGGAAGATGGGCTTTGTTTGAGCAGTGTTCTCATTTGCAGTCCCTTTATCACTTACCCCTACATCAGATGTTCAGGAAACATCTGGTTAATGGTTTTAATATTTTACAAGATCTTCACATGCTAACAAGTGGAACCACTGAAGTTGCTCAGCAAGTAAAGCATTTGCCATGCAAGCCTGAAGAATTGTTCAGCCTTTGAAACACATGAAAACATGGAAGAGAACTACCTCTACAAAGCGGTCCTCTGCCCTCTACACATGTGATATGCTTTGTGTGTGACCCCCACCACATACACAATCACAATACCTTTCTAAAGAACAGACAAGGGTAAGATGAAATCATGAACAATTCTAAGCAGGAGTGTTCAATTTTAAAGACAATGTAGCATTCACTGTGTTACCTTAGTATTGACCACTGCTTTTACGTTTACAGTGAGAAGGCAGAAAATGAGCACAAAAAAAAAAATGTGAAAACTGGTCAGTTTTTGTTCAGATTACCTGTTTATTGGACAATGTAGAGATCATTTACTATTTATGAGTTGAGGTTAATTAATGTCTTTAATTCCAGTAAGTATGCTTTTGATGAAATTGAATGCACCAGACTTTGGTGTATATATGTTGGGAACTGTAGGGTCTTCTTAGTTAATTATTCCTTTGATTAGAATGAAGTATCTTTTATGTTTTCTGGTCAGTTTTTTAAAGGCTATTTTATCATCCATAATTGATGCATCTACAACAGAATCCCCACTTGTAGATGTAATTTTAAATGGTCTTATTAAATAAAAAAAACACAGAGCTAAATAAAGAGTTAAAAGCCCAGAGATTGAGCACTAGTCAACAGCTCAGATCATCCTATCTTACCACTTGCTGCTGATTTTTCCCTGAGAGGGACCTTTTTTTGTGTGTCCTGTTTTTTTTTTTTTTTTTTTTTTAATATTGTCTTTTTGTTTTGCCTTTTCATTGGCTGTAAATCCAACTACATGACTTCCTCGTCACTGTCTATACAGACCTTCAGGTCTCTATGGTTGGTACTGAGATTAAAGGTGTGTGTCACCATGTTGGCTGTGTCCTTGAACACACAGAGATTCTGCCTGCCATGTGATCGGATTAAGGGCATGTGCTACCACTATCAGACTTAGCTCTGATCCCTAGGCAACTTTATTAACATATAAATCATACAAATAAAATCACATTTCAGCACAAATAAAATATCACCATACCTACCCCTCAGGATCAAGGAACACCAAGGAAGCAGGCCCAGAAAGAGTAAGAAAACCAGAGGACCAGAACACCTGCTACTAGATTGTGTAAAAAAATAACAACAACTAAATAAGCATACATGTGTGTGACTACTTAAAAATTCACCTTTGATTCCACTTACACAAGTGAAAACTGCATGTGATACCAGGCAGTGTCTATACTTGAAGGTGAATATCTAAGAATAAATGTAACGCTAACGCTTTATTGTTAAGCCACAAAAATGTGAAAATTGTATAGTTTGGCCGGGAAAAAAGTGTGGGTACATTTAAAGCTATGGAGAAGCTGCTATGGACAGAGCTGAGGCAACAGTAAAAGAGATGAGTACAATTAAAGAGAAATCCCACATTCTGCACTGGAACAAAAGGAATGAATGGTGCCTCGAGGGCAATAGTCTACACATCAAGGGTTGCAATGCATAAAAATGCAAATGTATTTAAAATGATCAGTCTGAAAAGAGAATGCCTGGGAACTTAGAGCCTGCAGGGCATCCTGCTGTAGCGGGGAAGCCCATGGAAGTGGGTTTTCTTTTTCTTTTTTTTTTTTCTTTCATTACTAGTTTATCTATGAAAGCACAAAGATTTTCTGTAGCTCTGGTTCAAGGGGGCCAGCCTACATCTCAGTCCGGTAGCAAACTTTTGTACTCCTTTTGCAAGCATGCAAAATGGAAGAATTACATTGTCATGGTGGCTTGACACCAATTCTCACTCGAGTTCACCGTTTTCTGACTGCCAGTATAATGTAACCACCTCCATGAAGCGCTGCCATGTCTTCCCCAAAATCATTCCATCTTCCAACCATATTTCTTTCTCTCAAATGTTCTATCACAGCAACAAAATCCATAAAATACAAGAAATTGGTACTGAGAAATGTGGCCATTGTTGTGATGAAGCTGACCAAGTGGTCCACCGGTTATTGTACCAACTTGTTTGCAAGAAGAATTTGGAAGAGTTTGTGGGTATGGGTTAGAAAGAAATTCGAGGATGCCTTAAGCAGAGATTAATGGGCCATTCTGACACATTAAGAAGATCAGAGTGCTTATAGAAAGACAGACAGTGAAGGTGGTTTATGAGGTTTCAGAGGGGAACAAGAAACCAATCAGGAACCAGGCTAGAGGCCATTCGTGTTCAATTTTAGCCATGTCCTAGGAATTTGAGATGGGCTAAATTCAAAAGTAATGGACTTAATTGGTAAAAGAAATTCCAAGACAGCATAGCATTCAAGATAAAACTAATACAGCAATTAGGAGGGGTTTTATGCATTAGATGTATCTGTTTGAAAAGATAATAAATCTACCTATAAAAAAAGAAAAGTAAATATCACTCAAAATAATAAGCAATAGAAAGAAAATAATTGCAGTGGGTAGCTGTTCCAGCTTTGACCCAGAGGTACTACCCCCATTGAGGTTTCCTGTAACTGGTAATTGTCATGCTTATGAGACAGGGCCCAGACAGGAGCCATTAAGACCTGAAATCCAGATGTATCAGCTCTCTTGGTTCCCGGATCCTGAACGCTGGAGGTAGGCTGAGCAGAGTTCTCCAGAGAACACTGATGGACTGCACTTCACCTCTCCCAGACCCTGTAACCTATCCCTTACTTGTAAGTTACCCCACAAAATAAACCTCCCTTTTAACTACGTGGAGTTGCCTTAATACTTTAACCAATAAATAATAAATATCATTGTAGGAATCTGTGACACAGAAAGTAGAAAACAGTAGAGAAAACCAGTGAAATCAAAACAGGTTCTTTAAGGAGATAAATAAAATCAATAATCCCTGTAGCTTAGATCAACAGAAAAAAATATTTGAAATAAGTTAGCATAATCTGGAATAAGAATGAGATATCACTATAGATTCTACAAATATTAAAGGATATTAAGAGAATATTATGAATATCTCTGGCTAATAAATGTGATAACCAAGGAAAAATTGAAAAAAAAATCTTTGCAACACAGAAACTACCAAAGTAGTTCAAATAGAAACTATTAATGCTTAGAAACAGATAGCCAGAGCCAGCCCTGTATCAATTAAAGAAATTGGAATTTTATAATTAAAATCCTTTCCAGACAAAAACCTCCAGGCCCATATAGTGTCACTGGGAAATTCTACCAAACAGTTAAAAAAAAAATGATTCAAAATACACTCTTTAAGAATGCTGAAGAAGAAACAATATGCTCAACTCATTCTGTGAAGTCAGCAAGGCCATTATAAAAACACAACGAATTATAAGAAAACTGTAGATCAATATTTCTCATAAACAGACACATTCTTATTTAAGACAAATCCAACAATAAATAAAAAGACTACTACAACATGAACAAGGGTTATTTATCTCATTATTCCAAGGTTGAGCTAATATTTGAAAATCAATCAAAATAATGCACCATACTAGGAGATTCAAAAAATAAAATACAAATGGTTGCTGTTTGGAAAAAAAATCTAACATCTATTCCTGATTTTTAAAAGTAATTCTTAGCAAGGTTGTCATACAGGGAGACTTCTTCAACATGATGAAGGGCATCAATGAAAACCCTACAGCTGACAATCTGGCACATAGAACATGAATGAATTGCATAAGTTCCATGCTTGAAAGTCAGATGTATAAAAGTGCATATGTAGATACAGCTTAGTAGATAATGTATATATGTAACTACTGTATAATAATATAATTATCAAGAAAATGTGAATCAAAAGCATAATGTAATAGCATGCCACACCTATTAGACAGTATCAAACAGATAAGATATAACTAGCTTGACAGTTGAGAAAAGTGCAAAGAAAATTGTTCCCCTGTATATTGTTGGTAGAAACAAATTAGCATAGTCACTTGGAAAAGGGTGTACAGGTGGCATCAGAAAATTAAAAATAGAATTATCATGATTTAGTAATTCCAATACTATGTACATTCAAATTATACCTTGGGGTATCTATATTTTCATGTTCACTGCAACATTTCATCCAGCAGCTAAGATATAGAAACTGAGTGGTGAAAAAAGAATAAAGAAAAAATGTGGTGGGTTTGTAAAATGTGGCATTTTGCTTGCAATATTTTAGATGAACCTGGAGGACATTCTCAGTGAAATAGGCAAAATACAAAAAGACAAGTATTTTATGATAACACAAATGCAATGTTAAAAAAAAGTTGGACATAGGACTAGAGAGACAGCTCAGTGGTTAAGAATAATTGCTATGCAATTATGAGGATCAGAATTTGGATCCTATCATCCACATAACAAGCCAGGCATATAGTATATGCCTGAAACCCTAGCTTTCAAGATGGTGAGTCAGGGGGATCTCTGGGGTCTGGGCTTCACTGGCTTCCAGGCTAGCATAAAACAAAAACACAAACAAAAAAATACAGATTCAGGGAGAGACTCTGCCTAAAAGGAATAGGTGGAGAATAAAACAGGACACACAATACTCTCTTCTGGCTTTTGAACATGTAAACAAGCATACACAAAGGCACACAGACTCACATGACAGACAGACAGACAGACACACATATGTACATACACATTTACATAATTAAATGGAACATTTTATGACAAAAAATTGAACTCAGAAAATAGAATGGGTTTTAGAGGCTAGGTATAGGGGAAAAAAAGAACAGGGAGTATGCAAAGATATTGGCCAAAGGGTACCAACTTTCATTCATAAAATGACTAATACAAAGTAAGTTATCTTTAGTTAATCCTGTTCTATTCTAAATATTCTAAGAAAATAAATCTTAAGTACTCTTACCACACATTTTAAAAAACAGTAATTAGGTAAGGTGATAGAGGTGCCAATTAGCTTGATTATGACAATCATTTCACAATGTATACATACATCAAGTCATCAGACTGTTCAAGTTAAATTTATGCAACTTTTATTTGCCAACTATACTTCAATAAAAGAGGGGACAAATTATGTGGAAATAAAATAATTAAAGGACACATTATACTCAATTACTTCTATTAATATGAAATGCTGGGGGGGGTACTAATCCATCATAACAAAAAGCAGTTAACTGGTTGCCTGAGGCTGAAAAATAGAGGCTCAACTAGGAAGAAACAATTAACTTTTGGGTAGTGGATATGTTCTATATCATAATTTAGTGGTGGTTACCCAGGTGTATACATATGTTGAAAGTCATTAACATATACTTTAAAAATGTGTGCTGTATAGTCTATAATCCAAACATTTATAAAACTTAAATTAAATATATATTAGTCTGACTTCAATATCTGAGACTGCATAACTTATAAAAAGAAAAGAAACTCTGAGCCCTTTCCCCCTAGTATTCAAATGGGAAGAGGTGAGATAGGGGTGACTAGCAGACAACAGGAAAAGATTAATCAAAACAAAGAGAACATGAGAAAGCCACATGAACAGCTACTATTTGGTAACTCAATTGAGACTCATAAAAGAGAGTTTGAAGGCAGATTGCCTGCGATGCTAGACAAGGCCCTAGTAGTTATGCGTCAAAAACAAAAACACTCCAATGTCGGGGCTGGAGAGATGGCTCAGAGGTTAAGAGCACTGACTGCTCTTCCAGAGGTCCTAAGTTCAATTCCCTGCAACCACATGGTGGCTCACAACCATCTGTAATGAGATCTGGTGCCCTCTTCTGGCCTGTAGGCATACATGCTGTATACAAAATAAATAAATAAATCTTTAAAAAAAGGGGGGGGGAGCTGGAGAGATGGCTCAGAGGTTAAGAGCACAGGCTGCTCTTCCAAAGGTTCTGAGTTCAATTCCCAGCAACCACATGGTGGCTCACAACCATCTATAATGACATCTGGTGCCCTCTTCTGGCGTGCAGGCACACATGCAGGAAGAACATTGTATACATAATAAATAAATAAATCTTAAAAAAAAAAAAACACTCCAATGTCAAGTATAACAAATTTACATAGGAGTGTTCAGGGAGGCTATGGAACCCTTCAAGTAATGCAGACTCTTGCGATTCCTCTTGGCTGTCCACCAGAATGTTTTTGTAAGACTTTATTGTAGAAAACATTACATACCTCCTATGTAGGAAACAGAAATGACGCTGGAATAGAGCTGGAAGCATCCTTTCTAATAGCTCGCTTTCATAGTGACAGAGAATATGATGGATGCAGACTGCTTGGAGGTGGGTGTGAGAGAGCATCAGTGTTTTTACCCAGCTGTGAGCTCTATGAAATCAAATACCAACTTACCAGGCCAAATATGGCCATTGGCATAACATTACAACAACTGTTATGGGGGCACCAACCACTCCCTAATAAGATTTGAAGTCTCCTACATAATAAGAAACCATGCCTATTATCGAAAGTCCAGTAAAATAAAAAAAAAAAAAACTGTGATTGTGGAGGTCTTAGGCCTCAGGGTAACCTACTATAGCTGCTTAGCTAAAGAGAAACAGTATCAAACTGCTTTCTAAATGTTTATGTATCCCACAGACAAAGGTTACTCCAACTTTTAATCAGAGAACCCTCTTTGCAGTAAACGGAAGCAAATGCAGAGACCCATGGCTATACAAGATGCTGAGAACAAGGGCTAGTAGAAGATTCAAGCCCCCAAAAGACGTTTTATCAACTACTGAAGCTCAAGGAATTTTCCAAAAGAAGGTCTGGAAAGATTATGGGAGCTAGAAGATAAGAAGGGCTGTAAAATGTCACCTTGCTAGTGCAACACAGCCGAGGCAGTCATGAACCCAGAGCAATTGGTCTACTATTACTAGACCTATGTAAGTCAGGCCTATGTAGAAGTCAGCTCTGAAAGGCAAAGGAACTTAGAGGGCCTTACTCCTTATTCTTGACCTATTGGGAACTAAATTATTCCTAGAGAGAGGGAGATAGGGTACACTGGTGTATACCCACTAGTGAGTCCACCAGGCTCTAATGGACAGTTCTAATTCCGTGGTCACACAGATGACCCTGGTTGAACCCTGATTGAACTGAACAAAGAACAGAACAAAAAAAAAAAAAGGAACAGAACAAAAAAAATGTGGATAAAGAAAGCTATTGGTGCTAGAGTAGTGCAAAGGCAGAATAGGAGTAACAAGAATACATTATATACAAAAAAATATTAATTAAGACAGAAAACACCACACACAAAAAGAGAAAAGTTTATCTAGTTCCCAATTTTGGAGGCTCAGGGTCTTCACGGCAGATAATATAACGGCAGAAGCTTATGACAGATAGAGAGATTCATAGTACTACAAGAAGACAGATAGATCAAGGAATGACCAGTCTTGTTCATTTATAACTATGTACTTCTCAAAGGGGCAACCAGACTACCACAAGAACTATTTTCATCTCTACAGGGACCAGAACTCCCAGAGATTACTGTGGACCTTCCACAGTAGGACCCACCTCTTGAAGGTCCCAAACATATTTAACACTGGCAAACAAGCTTTAATACATGAACCCTTGAGAGACAAACTATGTACAAACTATAGTAATACAGATGAGAAAGAAGAGGTGGTGAGCTCAACCTATTCCGTGGCAGTTTGGGAATGCCGAAGAGAATATGGAACTAAAAGTAAATTTTAGTTTTCTTTTATGTTAAGTGGGCAACTTACTTGAGATTGAGTAACACCCGGTGAGGTAAGAGGTCAAACAGTAGAAGGCACCTGTCTATAATCTCCTTCAACCTTTCCAGAAATCTAAGTTTTATGCTTTCCTATTGATAGGAGGTCCCCTTAAAGTGAGAAGTGTAGGTTTTAAAAATATTTGTAAAGACAAAAAAAGCTTCCAACCAGAAATCTTGAGCAGGCTATATGTGTGTCTCTAGCCAGAGTTATGTGAAATAATCAGCCTTCCTGCAAACTTCAATTTAATTACCTGGGACCTGACCACTGCCTAAGGGACGGAAGCATCCTTTCTTCCCATGATTTTGATGGGACTGCCTTTTGGGCATGTGGTGTTAGCTCCTAACTTATTCCCTGAATATATACAAATGTTGAGTGATATGCTTTCATTCATTATTTTGAGCTATAAAGTGAAATCTGCTTCAGTGCAGGTTGCACTGGTCTACTTTGTAGTTTAAAAATCTCATATACACATGAATTCAGACAACTTAAGGACACTTGTGAATTCTAGAAAGCTTATGTTGGTTACTCATTGGAGGCTTCTTTCCTAAGCGTAGTTTCATTCTCAGCATCTACATATGTGGCATTTCACAAGTAAGATCTGCAATTAAACCAGAATTGAAGGTGTCAAAAATGACAGGGATATGTGTAATGTTGGAAGTTTTGGATGCTTTGGCAAAAGTGGGGCACAGGATTCAGAAGATAAAGAGGTTTCAGTGCTGTGCACCCTTTTCAAAAAGGCCTCTTACGGCCATTAGCCTTGTTATTTTAAACAAGAAAGAGCGGGAGCGAGACAAATACCAGTGCTGTCAGCCTAACAAACGAGAAGAATGGAAGACACAGTTCCGAAGAGATCTTGCCACTTCTATTTTAGCCTCTAGCCTGAAAGCTTGGGGCAACAGTTCTCATACTCTCGCTCCAAAAAGATTCTCCCTGTGCATTTAGTATAAGCACATGATTGAATCTTTTGTTGTCACATGAAGACAGGACATGTTTCTTCTCTTAGAAGGAATGGAGATACACTACAACATTTTCCCTTCTTTCCTGGTTTCTTTGATGACACATAACACATTTATGGGGGTCAGTAACCGTGTAGCCTATGGTCAGGGCTTTAATCAATAACTAAGATTTAAGGGCTTTATGCATGACAGAGACTCAGCCTATGATCAAGATTAGGGCCTTAGCCTATAGGCAATGTTAGGAACCTACATATAGAACCCTGTGTCTAGGATTTGAGATTTTATGGGACTCAGGGTAGAGCTGGGGCTGAGATAGAACTGTATGTCCTGCTTTTAGTCTGTAATACAGAAACAAAGTAAATCTATCTGGCCCAAATTAGAACTGCTGCCTTTCTCTTCTTACCACAGGGCTCTGGCCAGCTGAGTTAACCTGCCAGAGTCTGCTTTGGAAAAGTATAAGAGAGCACCCTGGGAGCCACTACTTGTGGGTCCTTCAACCTCTGCTGACAATTAGCTGAGGAAGTCATTTCCTCTCACCATGACTCTCATTACCCAATCTTCCAAGTGCAGAACATGGTCATTATTTCTCACCGTGGGATGAGGAGGTGGGTTGGGAAGAAAGCAAGAGAGGGGCAATAAGAGCAAATTAACATTTGCAGTTTCTTTTCTCCTGAAAGCCTTTCTCTTATTGAAAATAAAGCCAAGCTTTCTATTTCATCCCTCTAGGAATCCATTTTTCTCCTGTTTCTTATATGCATAATTTGGGCCCTTATTTGTTCTCTGAAACTGAATGTATTTTATTGCCCTACACACTAGGTTGCCCTAAGTGATTATTTTTCTTTCTCTCTGTTGGTGGTCTGTATCCCTTCTGGACCTTACCTCCTTATGTAAATACATTTATATGTGCACACACAATTGGTAATCAGATTTGAAAATACTTGCAATGATATCTGGATGCCCAACAAGAAATGTCAAGCAGGCCAGAAAGTAAACATAGTGAATCTTCAGAGTGCTAAGGGATTATTTTATCCCTTTATTCATTTTATGTGGCTACAACAGAATACCACAGGATGTGTAATTTATAATGAATATTTATGCAATAATTCCCTGTTTTGGAGGCTGAGATATCCAAGATCAAGGTGCTAGCATCCTCCAAAAGTTTTCTTTCTGTTATAACATAGTAGGAGCAAGTATATGGTACAAAATGACTCAGGCAGAGGAAGGGAGGGAGAGAAGAAAGAAAGAAAGAAGAGAGATGGAAGAGAGAAGAGATAGGACAGAAAGAGTGCAGAAGAGATTTGCCAACTCTCATGACAACTATCAGGCCAGTCATTCGTGGAACTTTTATGATCTAGGTAGTTCCCAACGTTGTCACAATGGTAATTAGATTTCAACCAGAATTTTTGAAAGGATAAATATTTCAACCCCGGCATCTCTTTAAAAAGGAATTCATTAAATGACATATTTGTGCATAGCAATCTGAACTAGACACTAATGGGGGAAGGGATACAGAGGAAGACTTGTTTTTGTCCAACTACTACCCTGTAGGTTGCTTTGCCTGATTCTTAGGCAACTGCTACTATTGTCACATGCCAGAATTCTAGCAGATTCTAGAAACAAAGGTGATATGATTAACTCAAGAGAAACTTACTCTCAATCTTTGCGAGCCCAAAGAACATACAAGTGATGACAACGATGATGACTAGTGACAATTTTAAATCACAAAGATTTTATTTATCTGTTTCCCATGTCACACACATGGAGGTCAGAGGACAACTCTCAGGAATTATTGCTCTCACTCTATCACATTGGTTCCAAGGATTGAACTCAGGTCCTTTTATCTGCGATGCCATCTTACCAGCCCCACACCGAGTTTAGAGCAGGATAATGTTGTTTGGAGTTACTGTTATCTTGGCAGTCCAGCCTATATGACAACGGCCAGGACTTTCCATCCAGTTCCATCGGTGAAACATTTCTGTGTTCGTTTCCTGGAGAGGGATATGACTGACTACAAGAAGAAAATGAAGTCAGTGAGTTTGCCTGTTAGAAGTTTACATTCTGCAAATAGTAGCTAATAGAGGGGTTGAACACATGTTTATTGAAGAATGAAATATTTACTGTTTCCTCAGACTGTTTCTATCATTGTGAGGTGAAAAAAAAGAGAAAGCAAATCTGAGCACATAAAGGTGATAAGAACCCAGGAAGATGATGCCTGAGATCTGTCTCCTGATCAAAAGGTTAAGGAATGGAGAAGAAAAGAAACTTCTGTCTGGTAATGATTAAGAAGAAGCAGAATGATTTTCCCAATTATACTAAGTCATAAGAACTGAAGTGGCCAGGTAGAAGGATGTCAAAGATACAACTGGCCTAAAAGATGGCCTTATGAAAAAATCCACACAACAGCAGGAAAAAAAAACTTACTGAATAAAATTATCTTAACTTCTGTCACCCTAGGGTATTAGGGACTCAAATAAAAGTTAACATATGAAAACCTCAATTAATGAATGAGATTTGAACCCATCACCCCAATACCCCAATACATAGAAGAAGATAATACCCTTGAAATGATCAACATTATTATTCCTTAGACTGAGATGAAAGTTGCTTCTTTGGGGATATTATTAAATAGTATCTATGCCCCAAAATAGTATCACACATATAGCTAGGAAAGCAGAGGCCTGAAATTGCACCTTACAGGTGCGCATAATATCAACTTCTAGCTATGGGAAAAATTAGAAAGCAATTAAATAAGGATTGTGATTCCTGTGGATGGCACAATTTTCCCCAGGAGAAGCTGCCTGTCAAATTTATATATATTTATATATAGTTTTATATGTGACAACAGATTTTTGTGCAGTGCAATTTATTTTCCTCTTTGTCAAACATCTGATCTTAGACACTGGGTAGTATTTCATTTGCAGCTCTACACACACTGGAACATGCACACAAACACATGCGCACATGTGTATGCATGGCATTGCTTAAAACTGAAGCCTCCAGATGAATACAGATATTCTCTCCACTTAGCTTAGATAGTTCTAGATACAGTTTTAAAATGCTAACTCAAATGACAAGTGCAGATGAGTTAAGAAGAACTGCTAATTTTGGACTTCTTCACTTAACTCTTGAGAATAATGGATGTCTTCATATCTTCCTATATGCACTCTTTAGTTTTCCAGTCCAAAAATGATTCTACAGCCCACCTTCTCTTAACCATCTCCAATGGCTGATGAGCTTGCCCCAAGAGTGCATTTCCTCCATTCTAACACCCAGGCCACTCTGTCATACTTTCTCCTCTGTCAATTTAGTGCTCTTCTGTGTTTCCTTCACTAGTTTCCCATGTCTGCCTCTCATTTTTCCTGATTTATATGATTCAACACAAGGAAGCAGCATAGTGTGATGACAACAACAAAAACCACTGGAGTTAAAGTCTTTCCAGTCAGAAAGCTGAAGTTCAAGTCTCTTTCTGCCATTTACTGGCTCAGTGCATTTTGACAGGTCATTTTGTAGTTCTCAGCCCTCACTGACAGTGTTGAATTTGGGCAAAGTTCAGCAAATAGGAGATGTATGTAGAGAACTGGTCCTACTGGTAGACTTTCTTTAAATGACACAGTATTTAAAGTTTCTCTTTTAACTGATTTTAGATGAAAATTATATGCTCTATTTCCTCAAAGTACTTACCACTCCCCAATGCCTTCCACTCCCCAACTTCACACATAGACATTTGTTCTTAGGGTTGTTGAATTATGTGCTTCTTGTGACTAATACTCATTCAACCCTAGTTACTCTTTATGGTTTTCACACTGTTATTCTTTCAACAGGCACCTGCTATTCTACATCCCCTGGCCACAATAACATTTCAGTCAAGCAACTTCTCTGTGACCAAAACTGCTTTGCGACAATAAAAGTTAAGAGCCTGAGAAATATAAAGTCTGAAGGCAGGAGAAAGATTAATTTTGAATGTTATAACTCGAATTGTGTTTTAATAGGCAGTTATTCGGGATGTCACATGTCTTCCTGGACATCCTGCACAAAGAAAGTGTTCTAGCCACATTCCATCTACAATTCTCTTCAGTCTCTGGCCTTCCCCCAGATTACCAGTCACTCTCCATGAGCCAGGCCAACTCAGGCCACCTCTGGCTATTCTGGCACCCTATGGCCTTCTGAGGCAGCAAACACCATAATGCACTACCCACGTTTCAATCCTTTCAAAGAAAAATGCTTTAAAACATTCATAATAGCAGCTCAGTGGGCGCCTGTATATCAAATCTCTTTTGCAAAACAACATTTTGATGTGTTAAATGTAAATCAATTGGAAGCACATAGATTCAATAGGTCCTGAAATGTGCCCAGACTTTTAAAAAATGAAGGAAAACATCTTTAGTGTGGAGTCTGGGACTATTTGCTTACTGCAAAGTATTGGAGAAAAATTATGTTTTTACCTTCCACAGGATCTCCACAATGTCAACTATAATTGTGCTTCCGGACCCTTCTCTACTCTAGTCCCTCCACTATCTTTTGACTTCAATTTAAGCAAACTATAGCACTAAGCCACTAACTATCTTTAGGAAGAAAAGCAATGATCTTATTGCACTCAGGAATACTGTTTACAAATGACTCCCTTCTGTGTTCCAGACCACAGACTGAAAAACTGAAGTCCAGAGATGGAGGCTTGTACCAGGCTTTCTGATGGCCAGTAGGCTCTCTGGTCAAACTAGCCAGCTTTAATTCTCTTCTATATCAGATATCTAATTTGATGAGATAGAAATCCCTTCTCTAAAGAACTCCCTATCAAATAAGTTCTTGAAACTGGTATTGGCAAACAAAACATAACCACAAACAGACTGTGCCTAGTCATATGCACTACTACATGAAATAATATTATTTACTTACTTACTTATTTATTTATTTAGTGACAGTTTCTCTCTGTAACCATCCTGGCTGTGCTAAAACTCTCTCTGTAAACTAGGTTGGTCATGAACTCACAGAAATCCACCTGTTTCTGCCTCCTAACTGCTGAGATTAAAGGTATGTACCACCATGCTCTGCAAAATAATGTATTTATAGTTGCTGATAGTAATGATTATATTACTATGTGATATTATATGTCCACTACTACAGCCACTAACAACCAAGAGAATCTTCTGTTTACCAATTCCCTGGAGTGACAGTGTTACTATTAGTTACTATTCTGTTGCTATAGAGACACCACAACCAAGGCAACTAATAAAAGAAACAATTTAATTGGGGGCTTGCTTACAGTTTTAGAGAATTAGTCTAGGATCATCAAGGTGGGAAGCATGGTAATAGGCATGGCGCTGAAGCAGTAGTTAAGAGCGTACATCTTATTAGCAAGATGGAGGCAGAGAGAGAGAGACAGACAGACAGACAGACAGACAGAGGGGGAGAGCCTCCTCCTACAAGGCCATATCTCCTAATCCTTCCTGAATAGTCTACCAACTTAGGATCAAACATTCATATATATAAGCCTATGGAGGATGGAGGCCATTCTCATTTAAATCAACACAGATAGGGATTGAACTAAGCATTTTATATCCATTTATATGCCTTTTCGTATATAATCTATCCCACATTGCTGCATGGCAAGTGCTATTGGTCCTGTTTGGAAGATATGGAAAATGAATTGATTATAACAAAGTTATATGAGGTCAATACACACTTCAGTGTTTTCTGGATATGAGTACCTCTATTTAATATTTTTCACATCCCCTTCCTTTTTGACATTTCTTGATAAAGCACATGTTCTTGCCTTATTCTTTATCCCCTTTCTGATAAAAATTCATGTTCCTTACTCAGCAGGAAACCAACTCCTGGCCTCTGAATGCTTTGGGTGTTCAATCCGTATTATTAACTAAGTGACTTTGTCATTTGGTATTGGCTGTCAGAGACATACATAAGTAGCACTGTTGGTGCTCTAGTGCCTTACAGAATTAGATAAGAGCCAGTGTTCTTAGTTGTCTTAATGTTCATACCTCTTTGTCTCTATGTCCATAGTAGTCTTGGCCAGAAGACAAATCTGACACATAGTCAAATGCACTGCATGGTGAATATCACTTCCACTTTGATACTGAGGCTTTCTTACATGGTCAATCCACATTACTCTTGCTTCCTCTTTGTTTAGGGAAGAGCCTTTCTGCAGCTGCTCCTTCCTCAGGTTTATATAGTCAACCATTTTACCAACTGTGTTAAATTTACCTGAATTCCAGTTATATCCAAGCTAAGTGGGACCAATGAATCACATACACTTAGTATGTACAAATGTTGTGAACTCCAGCTAAGCATTATGAGCTACAGGACAAAACTCAGAACTGGAAGACCAGATTCAGAAAGAAAATTTCACATGCATTCTCTCATAAGTGGGAATATAGGCTTTCAAAACCTTAGACCTGGGGCTGGAGAGATGGCTCGGTAGTTAACAGCACCTCCAGAGGACCGTGGCTTGGTTCTCAGCACTCACATGTTGGCTCCCAATCATCAGTAACTCCAGTTCTTAAGGGGTCTGATGCACTCATCTGCCTCTGCAGGAAGTGCATTCATGTGGTGCACGACAAACATGCAGGCAAAACACTCACATAGATGGTGAAAACAAGCACAGTGTTTTACAGAATTGAACCAGAGAGGTGTCTATTTAGAAAATAGAAGGAAACCAATGAAAAGTGAAAGAAGAGACATAAAAAGAGTAAAAGAATGTGAATAAGATCAAAGAACATAATATATACTTGGTGATGTCATATGAAGTTATCATTTTATACAATGACTACTAGCCCAAAACATATAAATAAAATATATTCATATGAATTCCCCTAAAAAAGGTAACCTCATTGCTTACACTGAAATGGAGACAGGCTTGTTGGCCGCTCTCAAGGATACAGACTCTCATGCCCAAAACAAAAAGAACAATGAAACTGAATTCAAATTTTCTAGTTCAACCTTCTACTCACCTATGTGACAATGTACGAAGTTTTTCATTGCTCTCAGCTTCTGGTGTTTTATTGCAGTTTTTCTTCTTGTCATCTGTAAGAGGAAGAAAGCAACAGTAGTGCTTCAATGTGGTGCTATAAAGATTAAATGAAATAGCAGCACTAAAACTTCCAAAATTGTCTAGTATTTATGAGATGCTTATCAATTTTTGGTATGACCATTTCCAAGGACATTCACTGGATTCTTATGATTTTCAGAACAAATTTTTAAAATTAGTGATTGGAGTGGTCTGTAGTGAAATGATGTACATACAAACAACACTAAACAGACTCATCAGGTTTATTTATATATTTAGGTATTTATATAAGCAACAATAAAAATCAAAGAACAAAGACCACAAATTTGAAAGAAAGTAATGAGGTAATGAGTAGAGGCGTGGAGAATGGGAATGAAATGGGTAAAATGATGTATTTATATTTTATTTAAAATCATTAAGAAATAGAAAATGTTTCCATACAAGTCCATCCAGCCCGAGTCTTCTACCCTCTACACTATTCATATAAAATATGAGTATGACTTCCACTTACCATGTTCAACAACAAGATAACATTCTTAAAAGTTACTAGGTAGTTCTAAGGATCCCAAATACCAAACACATAAACTAATTTACCAATTGAAGTTAGAAGCACCATTAATGTATAATGCAATAAGATGTTACAGCAGAAGCAGTATCCTGTATCCAAACAGGCCTGAGATCCTACCTTTGCCACCTCTTAGTTATGTGACCTTGTATAAGTATATAGATGCCATCTATATTCTTTAAAAAGACAGAAAATAGACTGACAAATATCCCATACACATTTGTCAGTAAGACTAAGTTTGATGTGATATATGAATCACCTGGGTCAAACAAATTATTCATAAATTGCTTGTTGTATCTTAGCTGAATAGAAATTATCACAAGGCATTCCTGACCTGTGGGGCCAGCCAGCCCAAACCAGTAATAAGATACTTTCTGAGAGTCAATCTGGATCTACCTAAGGGCCTTAGCAACAGCAGCTGAGACATGATCTGGAGATGATCTGGACCAATGAGAGACAGCTGTGTCACACCAGCAGATGCATATTCGTCTGACCTTCCCCTGGGACAGGGTAGAGGGTATATAAGGATTACCTCTTCCTGATTAAACTGAGCTTGTTGTTTTGACATTCTCCCAGAGTCTGTGGCATTGACTCTGTGCCTACTTGGCCCCCTCCCCCAAAGAGAACAACAGCAGAGGACCCTACCACACTGACCAACTCAAACTAGAGACCAATTATTGAATCAGCAAAAACTCCAGAACAAATAATAATTTGTCAAAATTTTTATCTGTATTGCTCTCATTCATTAACATTGCATGATAAGACTTTTTCTGGAGAGACCCACACTCACACACACACACACACACACACACACACACACATGCACACACACACACGCACACACACATACACGCACACACACACACAGCTACTCACCCCAGATAGGGTGCCCATGACTGGACAACATATGAATACCCCCAAAGTTCAATTTGGTGAACCTATTAGTTTTGTTGGAGGTACTTATGTAAGGGGTTAGTGACAGGAGTAGAAATGACTCAGACAACTGTGTCACCAAAATCCAACCAATAATGGGTGACAACTTACAAAAGCTGGGAACCTGAAGCATACTGCACAGCCTTCAGGCAGTTCAACAGGTTGGAGAGTGCCCCTTCCAAGCGACTCAGTCAATCTAAATCTCTTCCAAGCAGCTCTCTGCTAGTTTCTGCTTCTAGCCTGGTCTGAGTCTTATTAGCAGCTTGGCTCCTCTGAGATTGACTCTAAACTTTCTTTATTGCTTACTCTGAGAGGTGGGGAGCCTAGTGAATCTTGTCAGTTTCGTGGACTTCCTGAAGCTATTTTGAGTTGTTTACCTTCTGGCTTAAGGAGCTCCCTCCAAGGATTGAATGTTTCAGTCTGGGAGGAAACTGTTTCACAACAATAAACTCTGTATTTCTAATAAAATTGAGAAGGCAGTAAGAATATTGCTTGTTGGAAATAGATTGTCACACCAAGCAACTGAGTTAAAATACCAGCTCCTCTACTTACCCTGCAGGTATATAAGTTTCTTTGCCAACTGTAAAATGGTGGTAATAGCAGTACCTGCCTCATGCTGCTCCTGTGATAGTTGAAAAAATATGCTTCATAGGAAGTTTCTAAAATTACTAGATAAATATTCAATAAATGTTCTCTTATGTTACAGTAGATGAGCTATGAGTGGCTGTTGTTAAAAGAAGTCATGGCTATTGGTATCCTAATGCCCACTCCCCTTATGTGGCATACTTTGGAAATCATTGCTCCAGTTCAACTTTCTACCTTGTCCAAGAATATATACAACTCTGTAGAATCTGATCATCACTTACCACAGTTATTGAGGGGAACTGCATTATCTTAAAACTTTGCTACTTTAAGATGTCAGGCCTCAGTGATAGTTCAGTTCCTGGAAAGAGTGCTGCTCAAACATGAAGTTCTCAGTTTGGAGCTCCAACACCTATCTAAAAATCCAGGTATGCTCATGTGTGCCTGCAACTCAGCACTGGGATGAACAGAGACAGGAGGACTGTGGGGGCTTACTGGCTACTAGCCCAAACAAAA
Organism: Peromyscus leucopus; assembly: GCF_004664715.2. Lineage (NCBI taxonomy): Eukaryota > Metazoa > Chordata > Mammalia > Rodentia > Cricetidae > Peromyscus > Peromyscus leucopus. The sequence goes on from NC_051083.1 coordinate 112,714,875, forward strand.
CACACGCTCAAGGTTAAGTGAGAGACTGTCTCAGGTGAATAAGGTGGACAGTGTTAGAGTTAGACATTTATCATCCTTCTCTGGTACATGGGTGTAAGCCCTTATACACACATGTATCACATTCATACATACACAGAGAGACAAAGTGTAATTTTAAATGATGCTAACTCTATTCCAGGCATCAAAGCTTTCTCTTATACTGATTCAAAATTTACCACCCAGGAGAGTGGGAGGTGCTACAGAAATAAGAGTCAAAAAGATAAGAGTACACCGAAGATTAAACCATAACAGGATTCTTGCCCAGAACAGAACTGCATATACTGGAGCACTATACCATAATGCATCTACACCTGGAGATAGTCTTTTCTTTTTATTATTTTATTTAAAAGGTTTTTTTTTAATTTTATATACCAACCACAGTTCCCCTTCCTTCCACTCCTCCTGCTCACCGCCTACCTTCCCCTCATCCCACCCCCCATCCACTCCTCACAGAGGGTAAGTTCTCCCATGGGGAGTCAACGAAGTCTGGCATATCAAGTTGAGGCAAGACCAAGCCCCCCATCAAGCCCCCCGAATTGAGGCTGAGCAAGGTATCCCTCCATAGGGAATGGGCTCCAAAAAGGCAGTACATGCATGCACTAGGGATAAATCCTGGTCCCATTGCCAGTGGCCCCACATATTGCCCAAGCCACACAACTGTTAACCACATTCAGAGGGCCTAGTTCGGTCCCATGCAGGTTCCCCAGCTGTCAATCCAGAGTCAGTGTGCTCCAACTAGCTCGGGTCAGCTGTCTCTGTGGGTTTCCCCATCACAATCTTGATCCCTTTGTTCCTATAATCCCTCCTCCCTCTTGGACTGGACTCCCAGAGCTCCACCCAGTGGTTAGCTGTGGATTTCATCTCTGTATCTGCTTCCATCAGTTATTTGATGAAGGTTTCTATGATGACAATTCGGGTAGTCATCGATCTGATTCCAGGAGAAAGCCAGCTCAGTGACCTTCTCCACTATTGCTTGGAATCTTATCTGGGGTCATCCTTGTGGGTTCCTGGGAATTTTACTAGCACTCAGTTTTTCCCTATCCCTAGTGATGTCTCCCTCTATCAAGATATCTCTTTTTTTGCTCTTCCACTCTGTCCCCCTCCCCCAACTCAACCACCCTATTCCCTCATGTCCTCTTGCCACCTCCTCTTATCTCCCCCAACCCATGCTCCCAGTTTACTCAGGAGATCTTATCTATTTCCCCTTCCTAGGGGCATCCATGCATGTCTCTCTCAGGGTTCTCCTTGCTACCTACCTTTTCTGGGATTGTGGATTATAGCCTGGTTATCCTTTGCTTTACATCTAGTATCCACTTATGAGTGAGTACATACCATGTTTGTCTATGTCTGGGTTACCTCACTCAGAATGATTTTTCTAGTTCCATCCATTTGCCTGCAAATCCTGATATCATTTTTTTTTTTTTTTTTTTTTTTTTTTTTTTTTTTTTTTTTATAGCTGAGTAATACCTGGAGACAGTCTTTAGGGGGAAAATAAAATTAGGTCAGCTCATAAGGGTGGGACCCAACCTACAAAACTATGGGAAGGTAGTTCCATTCCCCCACACACACCCCCACCCCCGTACAATAGGTGTTTAGGAAAGGCCTTGTGGGCACACAGCTATAAGGCAACCTTCTGCAAGCTGGGAAGAGATCTCTCACTAGAAACTGAATTTCCTGCTGCATTTAATCTTGAACCAGCCTCCAGAGACTAATATAGGTACTGTAAGGATTAAACAAGACATTATGTATAAAGTGTCAGGCATGAGTCCAGCATTCAAAGCATAATTATTTTTATTCTTAGTTCTTAGAACAACTAAAGTAAGCAAATCAAATCATTTTTCCACATGAAGTTGGTCAGATAATTAAAGACAGATGGCATAGAGGACCCACTACAGCACTTTGCCAGACATATCCAGTATTTGCCTCTTAATTTAGAATCATTTCATATGCCTATTTCCCAACTACACAGTAAGCTCCCTGGGAGCAGAGACCACGGTTTAATTCTTCCTGTAGTTTCATTGCCTAGTTACATGGATGTGAGGTATAAACATCAAGCAAATGAGTGGTTGATCATACTACTATAACCTGTTAGTGGGCATTTGAAAGCCTCCTGGCCACAGATACCTTGCTTCTTTTCTCCCATGCAGCATCTTGCACTTCTGCTGAACTCTTTAGCTAACAGCAAGCCTGTTGCTCCTCAGCCACTGAACACACTGTGGCATTGAGAAGAAAACAATCAACCATGCCTGTCAAAAGAATTTCCCTGAGCTTCTGAGCTTCTGATTCATGGTGGCCCCCAAATTGCGACTTGGGTTACTTATTTGGAAGCAGAACGTGTTCCAGCTCAGAACATTTCCTACACAAAAAGCAATGTCAAATCACAGAAGGGACCAAGTTAATTCAGTACTAACTTTGTACCAAGGCTTGTCAGACTTCTCATCTTCATCTATTACTCTGAGTGAAATAACTGAAGCTGTTTTGCACAGAGCTGGTGAGCAGCATATTAGAAATAATTTACTAAATGATTTTCTAAATCTTTTGGAAGGACAGAAGTCAACCTGGCCAGTTACTGCTATTTGAGCACATGTAAGGCTAAATTACTCTTCTTTGTATGAAGTCAGGTTCAGTATGCATGGGAGTTAATGAAGTTGCAGTCAAGGGGGTTTGATTATCATGCAACTCTGTCAAAAGCAGAACATATTGTTAGCAAGCTGATAGTTCATACTTCAGAAACAATCTCCTAGAAGAGGTAGAGGGAAGCAAAAAGGGAATGGGGAGGAAGAATGGTCAAGAGGCAGAGAATGAAGCAGAAGGAACATGATGGACCAAGAATGAGAGAGTGAGAACAGAATCAGAATCAACAGAAGAAAGAAGAGAGTTGTGGCCACTAGCATTAGCAACAGCACTTTTAGGGAAAAGCTGCCCATTGCTAGAAGAAAACTTGGATGTTTGACATGGACATGTGGATATTTCTCTTGAATCCTAAGAAGCAGATTTCCCCATAGCCATTTTTTTCTCATTTCCTCGTGTAATCTATGACAGGTGTATAATCATACTAATAATAGCAGTAAAAGCTAGCATTCCTTTAGTGTTAGTTTACTATTAACCAAATACCTTACTGAAGTAGCATATTTAATTTTCACAATATCTTTATGATATATGTTCAATTGGAACCTTCAGCTCACTCCTGCATTGTCTGAGATGTTCCATTCCTGTCTCTCCAAATCCCACCCACTCAGAGAATCTCCAAAGGGAAGGCACCAAAAAGCCCAGTTCTGCATTCTTGAAGGCTAAGGCAGCTTCCCCGCAACCCCCCAGCAGCCCAAGTCCCACCTAAAGTGCTCAGCTTTCATCATACTTGGGCACAAACCCAGCTTGTCACAGACATGTCATCATGCCTCACCTACAACCTATAAAGTCTCCCTGCTTTTGTTTGTGGGCATGACTTTTCCAGTCTCAATCTCTGAGCCTGGAGAACCCACCTGGGAGTTGATTTGCTCAAATAAACCTGTTATGTTTTTTCAATTTGGCTTGATCTGGCTTACTGTGTTGGTGGAAAAACCTATTATGGGGGGTGGTGGCAGAAAATCTATTACTATATACTATCATTTCCAATCTACAGTTAAGGAAACTGAGGCTCTGGAGGTTATACAAAGAAGTTGTCATCAAACAGCTTAGAAGCAGAACCCTGAATTGAACTTATATTTAAGAAACATTTCATTATATTGCCACCCATTTCATCAAAACTGATTAGATTAAGGTTAAGAGTAGTTCTTGTCTACCTTCTGCCAATTGTGACAATATTTTTATGAACTCTAAACTGTGATCATAGCTAAGGATTTTTTTTTCCTTTGAAAAGATGCAGCCTTAATCAACATGACTCTCAGATGTCATCTTTTACCTGTCAGAATGGCAGCTTATGTTGGAGAAGATGTGGAGCAAGGGGAACACTCTTCCACTGCTGATGGGAATGCAAACTTGTACAGCCACTTTGGAAACCAATATGGTGGTGTCTCAGAAAAATAGCAATCAAACTACCTCATGACCCAGCTATAACACTCTTGGGTATATATCCAAAGGATGCTCAATCATACCACAGGGACACTTACTCAATTATGTTCATAGCAGCATTATTCTAGCCAGAACCTGGAAACAACCTAGATACCACTCAACCGGAGAATGGATAAAGAAAATATGGCACATATAGACAATGGAGTATCACTTAGCTTTAAAAAGCAATGACATCATGAAATTTGCAAGCAAATGGATGGAACTAGAAAAAAATCATGCTGAGTGAGGTAACATAGACCCAGAAAGACAAACATGTTAAGTACTTACTCATAAGCGGATATTAGGAGTAAAGTACAGGATAACCAGCCTACAATTCACATCCCCAGAGAGGCTAGATAACAAAGAGGGCCCAAAGAGGGATGCATGGATTTCCCTTGGAAGGTGAAATAGAAGATCTTCTAGGTAAACTGGGAGCAGGGGTGGGAGATGGGAACTTGAGGGAGCAGGCTGGGTGGGCTGGGTGAGGGAAGTGGTTGTGGGCTGGATGGAGAGGGAGAGCTATGAAAGAGACATCTTGATAGGGGGCAGCATTGGGGGGTAAGAGATAAGCCTGATACCAGGGAAACTCTCAAAAATCCACAAGGATGTATTGGTTTAAATATTAAGGCCACTCCACATACTTAAAAGGGAGGTTTATTTTGTGGGGTAACTTACAAGTGAAAGGATAGGTAAGAGGGTCTGGGAAAGGCATGGCACAGTCCAGTGGTGTTCTCTGGAGAACTCTGCTCAGTCTACCTCCAGCGCCCAGGATCCAGGAACCAAGAGAGACGGCCCATCTGGATCTCAGGTCTTCAGGGGTCCTTTCTCGGCTCCACCTTGTAGGTGTGAGAGTTACCGAAGCCTCAATCGGGGTGATACTTCCAGATCAAAGCTGGAACAGCTACCCACTACAAGGATGACCTCAGCTAAGACTCCTAGTAATAGTGGAAAGGGTGCCTGAACTGGCCAGCTACTATAATCAGATTGGTGAATAGCCTAACTGTCATCATAGAGCCTTTATCCAGTAACTGATGGAAGCAGATGCAGAGATCAACAGCCAAACACTAGGTCAAGCTCCTGGAGTCCAGTTGAAGAGAGGGAGGAAGGACTATAGGAGCCAGGGGTTCAAGGTCATCACAGAGGAACCCACAGAGACAGCTGACCTGAGCTAGTGCACATAGACTCTGGACCAACACTTAGGGAGCCTGCATGGGATTGACCTAGGTCCTCTGCATGTGTGTGACAGTTATGCAGCTTGATCTGTTTGTAAGCCTCCTAGCAGTAAAATCAGGACCTGGACCTGGTGCTTAGCTGGCTTTTGGGAACCTATTCCCCATGCTGGATTACCTTGCTCAGTCAGCCTTGACTCAAGGGGAAGAGCTTGGTCTTGCCTCAACTTGATGTGATATGGTTTGTTCAAGCCCAAGGGAGGCCTGCCCCTTTCTGAATGGAGAAGGAGGAGGAGAGGATGGGGGGGGGTAGATGGGAAATGGGGGGGACTTGAAGGAGAGGAGGGAGGGGAAACTGTGGTCGCTATGTAAAATAAAAGAAAAAAATGTTAATTAAATAAAACAAAATAAAAAAGAATTAAATGCATATCAAAAACAAAAAATAAAAACTGTAGCCTTTTCATATGGAAATCTGACTTCGTAAGTTTGGGCCTATGTAGATGAAATTCTAAACAGTCTTATTAAATAAGAAACACAAAGCCAAATACAGAGTTAAAAGCCCAAAAGGTCAGAGCACTAGCCTTTAGCTTACCAGTCACTGCCATCCTTCCCCTGAGAGAGAGAGACCTTCTCCTGTGTGACCTTTTTATTGCCTTTCTGTTCTACCTTCTCATTGGCTCTAAACCCAACCACATGAGTTCCTTGTCACTGACTGTCTATACAGACCTCCAGGTCTCTATGGTTCGTACTGGGATTAAGGTTAGGGTCACTGCTTGGCTGTGTCCTTGACTATGCAGAGACTCTGCCTGCCATGTGATCGGCTTAAGGGTGTGTGCCACCACTGCCAGACTTCTGCTAAATGGCTTGCTTTCAGCTCTGATCCCCAGGGAACTTTATTTATTAACACACAAATAAAATCACATTTCAGCACAAATAAAATATAGGCCTATCCCTTTGACCATTTCCATTAAGTGTTGCAGGAATGGGCAGCTATAAGAGGTTGAGTTGGAGAAGGAGAAGGTGGGGTGTAGAGCAACAATGTTAAGACTTCAGAGAGTTCAGGCTGGGAAGCACAGCTATGTGGCGGGATGCTGCACCAAATGTCTCTTCTGTTAGATAACCTTTTATTGTACAGACACCAAAGCCCCCAGGGCCTGCAATAAGGAAAGCGGAGGCTGAAATGGCCTGGGAGCACCTGCTGCCTTCTCTACTGGACAGGAGATTGGGATTCTCAGTCTCCTTGGAGCATTCCCAGAGAAGAGCCCTCCCTTTGTAACACTGATTCCTCCACTGAAGGACGCTGGCTCCTCCTGCCGGTCTGTCCTGGAAATGGCCCCTGTTTTTCTTTCTGCTGCTGTCCTTCCCACTGGAGATAAAAGATTCACCCAAGGCTGTCATCCTCATCCTCCTACTCACGGCCCCCTCCGGAGAGAGAAGAAAGAATCACTGAGGCTAGGGCCATCCCCCTCTTCTGCTCCTGGCCAATTACTCTGGGCCTAAGCAGCAACTCTGTTGGAGGGAGGTTTGATGAACTATTCATCACATTCTTAAATAATTCATTTCCCTTTGAGAACAAGCAGCCCACAGGAGCTGTGAGGTTTTCTTAAGCTGACACCTTATGAGAGATAAAAACTAAAGCAATAGCTCCCTTTTAGAGAAACCACAGCTGCTTATATGGCAGTTCCTGCATTTCCCTTCCGGAGTGCCAGGTGCTTCCTTTCTGCCCCATTCCCTATTGTTGGGCTTCTATTGTTTCCTGGTTCTCTTGTTGTTATTCAAACAACACTCTGTGGGATCTGTGGTGCAGACCTTTGAGCTTTATCCTCAGCTCCTCTAGTGTCAAGGCCTTCAGTGAGTGCTTTATAACCCAGATGCCTTTGAGATATAGGAACAAGGGGTAGGCACACGCCCTTGCAAAGGACAGTGTGTGTATTTGTGTGTCAAATGCAATGCAAACAGCATTTCATAGTTGAAGATGTGTCACTTTCTTCTAATTTCAGGTTCCCTGACAGGGTCCCACTGCTTGCCATTCTGCAAACATCATCTTTGGCCCTTCTCCTTCTTTAGTGAAACCTCCACTCACGTCTCTTTCAGTCCAGCCTATGTCAAACACACTGCATTGGAGAGGCACCTCTGCCTGTATCCTCAGCCATTCATACACACCAGTATCCAGTACACGGAGAGATCAGGCTTGTAAAGCTGTAAGATCTCAGGCTGAGACTAATTATCTTCTCTAATATTGGTCCTGCCTCCTCCTGCTGACTTTACAGTTCTGGGGTTCTGACTACACCCTGGCAACAAAGCACCTCTCCCCATCTGCCATAAGGCAGTGGCAAAGGAGTAGAGCAATGCTGAGCAGGAACCCAGCCCCCACGCTCCCACACTGACCTTTGCATTCTACTAACCATTCTCTTCCCTCCTACCAACATAGCTTTTAGACAACACAACAGATTAGAATCAGAAATAATAAAAGGATTTATAGAAAACAATTAAATAAACATATACCTCAAAATAGTTTAACTCCCAAATTCACCCTGCTTTCATAACACAGCACATAAGAAAATAAATACAATTAGAATTTGCACTTATTTAACAAGCAGAAATCCTGACTGATCAAGGCAAACAAGCAAGCGGCTTAAGGTATGTCTCCCCTTAGGCAAAATAATGAGGAAATACAGATTTCTAAAATACTTTTTCCTTAAATCCAGTTTGCTCTGTTGCAAAACTGGTTCAACATGTTTATATTTGTCAACCATGCTCCTGTTTCCTAAGACCAGGATGAGTTTAACTAGCAGAGTTGATTGGTATAAAATAATATGCAGTCTCCTACCCTTAACCAAAAAGCCAACAGCAATTAATACCTACTTGCAAAGAAAAAATAAGTTTACTCCAAAGGAGTTTTACTGGGTTTATTAACCACACAATAGGAAAGGCCCCATGCCCAGGAATCGCTGGCCAACACTAAACAAACTTAATGGGATTTTTTGAGCATTTTTTGTCTTATTGGTCTTTTGTTTGTAGATTTTGGTATCCATTTTTGTGTTTGTGTGTGTTGGGAAGGTGTTTCTTGGTTTGGCCTTTTGTTTTGTTTTGTGTTTTTGTTTTTTAAAGCGAGAAGGAGAAACAAAGGCATGGATTTGGGTGGGTACGGAGGTGGTGAAGAGCTGGGAGGGGCTGGGAGAGGGGAAATGTGATCAGAATACATTGTATGAAAAGAATTTTTTTAGTTAGAATAAATAAATAATAAATTTCTAAAGCTAAAGATTCAAAAGACCTAGAAAGTTTCAACAATTAGAAGTCTACCACCATCTCAATGCCTTAACTACACTTCAGTTTCAAAGCAGTAATATTTCCCAATAGCACAGAGAATAAATAAGAGGTTTACTTGATAAAATATGGTGCTCATGATGATGATTTTTTCTTAGCTTGTGTTATATCCTGATCGCAGGGACCCCCAAAAAAGACCACCACAGAGACCAAATCCCATATGCAAAAGCTTGGACTCTCTGTCTGATGCAACAGGGAGAACAGAGAGCCCTGAGCCCAGGCATAGTGGGGATTTTATCATAGCAGAGGTTGGGGTGAGGGGATTTCCAGGGTTCAGGATCCTGATTGGCTGACATTTGTCTAGGGGTATAGGGAATGTTTGGAATGTCAGGTATTTCCTCTTAGATGTAGGCCCTCCCTGGGTGGGGTCAGCTTATGGCCTTTCCTGGGTCAAGGTGTTGCCTGCCAGAAGCTGTGTCTGGGCCTCTAAGTCTGTTATGGCAGCTGTATGGTCAAGCTGTTTTGGGCCATACCCAGATATTTGGTTAAATGTTATTGTGGGTGTATCTATATGGGCATCTCTAGATCTAGTAGATTATAAATTGAAACACTAGATCTCAGGCTTCCACTTTCAGACTTATCTTATACAACCAGTTCTCTGGGTCTCCAGCATTCCAACTGAAGATCTTTGCACTTCTTAGCCTCCACAATCATTGGAGCCAACTGTGTGTGTGCTTATGTGTGTGTTTATATGTGTGTATTTTTTATGTGCAATTGTGCTTTGTGCGAATATGTGTGTTTGTGGTTTAGTGTGTGTATGTTTGTGTGTCTGTATGTGTTCATATGTGTGTATTTTGCAGGGGGGTGTCTGAGGTATCTGTGTGTGTTTGCGTGTTTTTACGTGTGTATGTGCGTTTGTGTGGTTTTGTGTGTATTTGTATGTATGTCTGTGTGTGTGTGTGTGTGTGTGTGTGTGTGTGTGTGTGATGGGAGGTACATGGGGAAAACTAGTCTAGTTTTGTGAAAGCAGAAGAGACAGATTTTGACATCACACTGACTGATTTTGTTTTTATTAATTACCAACTGTGTGAGTTACTGAACTTTTCCATATCTCAGTTCTACCATCTATAACACAGTGACACTAGAGCATTATTAAACTAATATTAGTATAATGAATTTTGTAATATGTACAGAGGCCACATAACTGTGCCTGGCAGATGGTAAGTCCTACACTTGTGTCATCATGAGAATATATTTCAGAAGTTACAAAAGTTGAACATTTTAATGGTGTAAGATTGTATAAATAAAGAAAAATTTTAAATTAAGAAAATCTTTCATATAATATTCCTATACATCTCTTGAAAGACTACAGATAGAGGTCACATGTAAGCAAACTATACCCCATGGGCCAAATCTGTCCCACAGCCTGTTTTGTACAGCCTATGAGTTAAAAATGATCTTCACATTTTAAAATCTTTGAGAAACAGTCACAAGAAAAATATTTTTGACATGTGATAATTACATGAAATTCAAATTTCAGGTCTATAAATAAAATGTTATTGGAGCACAGCCATACTCAGCCATTTCTGTCTGTGGCTGCTTTTCTTCTATAGCAACAACTCTGAGAGAGACTACATGGCCCAGAAAGCCTAAAATATTTACTATCTGGTACTTTATGAAACAAAAGTTTTCCAACCCTTCATCTAAGTCACTATTTCTTAGTATCAAAATCATCATGTAAATCCTGTGGTAGAAAAGTCAATTTACTAGGCAAATCCACTGAATGCATATAATAATAATAATCTCCATTTATCTAAATTCCCTTAAAGACGTTAGGAATCAGATTTAAATACACCATTTAAATGCTTCCCCCACATAGTATTGTTTATTATCAGTATGCATTATCTGTGCAAAATAGTGGGCTTTCTCATGATCTTGTCACAAATGTTTTGAATGACTTAGACGACATCCAGCCTTCTTAATCCCATATTGTATCTCCATCTCCTCTTTCCCTGGTCTGCCTCCCTAAAAGGAGTAGACTCTCTTCTACTTCCATGTCCTGATTTTTTTCTAGATTATTCATGTAAGAGAAAATATGTGATATTTGTCTTTCTGAATCTGGCTTATTTCACTTAATATAATGATTTCTAGTTCCACCAATTTTGCTGAAAATGACATTATTGCATTTTTTTAATAAAATAAAAAGCCATTGTGTATCTGTACCACTTTTTTTTGTTCATTCATCAGTTAACACCCAAACTGAATCTGTACTGTGGCTGTTGAAGACAGTGCTATAATCAATATTGATGGACAGGTATAAGTTATCTTTGTGCTATGCTGATTTAGAATCCTTAGAGTCATGAGTGGGATAACTGGATCCTATGGCAGTTCTGTTTTCATAATGACTTCCATTATGACTACACTAACTTCAAAAGTGAATGCCTCCTAAATTTTATTGACATTTAAATCTTTATATAACTAATAATTTCCACTGGATTTTTAGTCTCAGATATCCCACACCCTATTTAACATTTCTACATACATGACTAATTGATACTTTTGGTTTAACATATCTAAAACTGGACTTTGAATTCCCACTCTCTCCCTGTTCTGGCAAACTCTTTCACTCTACAGCTTTCCTGTTGAACCTTCGAGTTTGAATGGCACTCACTACTAGTAACTTGGGCCAACAACCTAGAAATGTTTTTTGCTTATTCCTCCCCTAATCTCCCATCAATCAGAACTAACAGGAAGAATCCATTTAGCCTCCAAATTCTAAGGAATCAACCTTTTCCATTAATATCTATTAATACTATGCTAGTCTAAAATATTGGCACAGCTCACCTGGCTATTGCAATCACAGTCTAATTGTTCTACCTCCTGTTAAAGTTGAATATTCAAATAGGGATACTCATGACTCTCATAAACAAATATAAATGGACATATGTTAAGGATCTTAGTCATTCACTAATTAGAGAAGAATCAGGGAAGATTTTTAACCTTTGAGAGACTAATTATGTATAAGTAATTTTAGAATATGAGTTTTAAATTAAATGTAAATCTCAGGGTTAATATCTAAGAAGGCCACAATTATAATCATTGGAGGATGATTATATATATATTCTCCAATGATTATTATATATGTATATATAATATATATATATATATATATATATATATATATATATATACGTGTGTGTGTGTGTGTGTGTGTGTGTGTAATCTCCAACCTACAAATTAACCTTCATCAACAAAGCTGTAAAATAGACTGAACAACAAAAAGTCAAGGCCAGTAATATAACAAGAGAAAGCTAGATAGTCTCTTTTGGCATCTTCTGAATTTTATTTAAAATTATTTTGATACATCCTACTTTTCCTGTACAGAATAATATCCCACCCAGTAAACCAAAAGATAATTTTAAAGCACAAACAGGGACACAAAGCTAAAATACAAACTGCCTTATTATACTGTACAGGACTGTGATCTTGAACCCTACAACTGCCTCACCTATGTACCATCTTGCTATACTGGCTGTCCTTGACATTTCTACACTTACACTGAAACAGTGCACTCTTTTCCAGCTCAGGGGTTTTTTCAAGTATCTTTCCTTTCCTTAGATATTTCTTTAATTGTTTTGTTGTGATATAGGACTTAGCTTTAGCTCCAAAACACTTAAGTTGCCAATCTCTTCTTTTCCTTAGCCTCTTTTATCGCACTTTATAGCAAGTGTCACTGTAGGTTTCAGTTTGCTTATGATCTTATTTATCTCTTCCCCCATTAAAAAGTGAACACCATGAAAACAAAGACATTGTGTTGGTCATACACAAGTGTCCACCATGCACACACTCAGCACAGTACTTGGCACAAAATCGGTGATCAACAAAATTTTGTTAAGCTCATTTCTGAGTTCTTGAATAGATTCTGTCACTACATGATAACTTTGAAATGGAGTGATACAAGAAAAACATAAATCAGAGAATGAAATAGCATTAATTAGTGACTAGGTTGACTTTCAGATGACAAGGCCAAGATGAGTATTACAAAGATGAGTCCTGTTTTCCAATTAGGAATATTGTTGACAGAAATGGGAATGTGTTGTGTGGTAAATGAAATGAAGTTTGGAAAAATGTTAGAAACATAAATAACAGAACTATCAATTTCAGAAAACTTATAGTTCTAGAAATTTAAATTTTAAGGTAATTCTGACTTAAATTCATCAGCATAAAATATAATGACTGCATTATCAGGTGCTCATGAGATGTTAGAGGATAATGTTGCTATAATCACTAAAAATCACTGAAAAAGGCAAAAATGCCCCATTTGATGAAGGGTATATCTTTTCTGCTCATCTGAAAATTGTGGAAATTACCTTGACTCTCCAGAGTCCACTGGCAGATGAAAACATGCTGTTGATACATGATCTGACAGATAGCCTCCATTTGTCTCTCTAGAGACAGCAGCCTTCCTCTTGCACTATGCTTTGTACAACCAACCGAGGTTGACCTTACTAGTAGTGACTGCCATTCAAGCTTGACAGTTCTTTCTCACTGACTTCTGGGTGGATTTGACCAGTGGGAAGCTTAGTAGACAATCAGAAGGAGAAAATAAAGTCAGGTAGTTATTCATCAAGTTTCTTCCCTAAGCCATTCTGATTCTTCTATGTGACTCCTTCCTGAATCCCAGAAAATGCTCCTTTGTCTTGTACCTTCAGCTTGGAAATGATATTTTCCTTTGGTATTACTATGTGGTTCCTTGTGGTTCCCTTATACTGACCCATATCTCTGTAATTTCCTTGTGAGTAGGCCCAAATTAAATTCTTCTAATCGGAGGCTACCATAAGTACATTCTAGCAAATGTTCATTTGAAGTGCTTTTATTTTATGTATGTCTTATACAAGCCATAGGGTGTTATTGTATCCTGGTTAAGACATGGGGTTCTAGAGTCCAACTAGACTGTGTTTGAAATGCAGATCTGCCATTTACTAACCTGTGTGACTTTGGAAAATATCTCGACCTGTGCACCTCAGTGTTCCTATCTGGAAAATGGGACTGATAATAGTACCTTCCCTCAGAGTTTTAGAAACTAAATGAAGACAATATATAAAATAGTTGGACAAGACTACTGACAGCATAAGGACTCAACTAATATTATTCCATGAAGGTAGAAAGTACAGTTTGAAAATTCATTAATTAGGATTCTGTTTATCATTTTATTGTTAAGTCTAATAGCTTGTTTGAAATAGTCTCCTGACTTCATTAAAGTAATTATTGCCTGTCAGTAAATGATGGGTTTGGATTTCTGCACATATGCTAGAATTTCACGCATCTTGCACTTCACAGCAGGAACCCAGTCTTAGTCAACACTTTCTTGCTCTGACATCTGCACTCAATTCGATACATAGGGTCTTACTTAAGCAAAGACATAATGATCCTTCAAAATAAAAATGTAAACAGGATTGGTGAATCTCATTTTTGTTAACTTGATCCTTTACTACGAGCATACTGATTGTGTCATCTGCATCAGTCTGTCAGCATTAGCGCGTGTAAGTCACAGTGCAAAATAAGGAATGAGAATCCCAAGAAATCAAAGCAGGTTGAAGAATCCCAAGCAGAGAGAAGGGTTTACCAGTCCAGTGACATTAGAGAAGCCTAAAATTAGGACAAAGATCACAGTCAGGAGTCAAGAGGTTGGCTACTAACAGCCATAAAATAAGAATTATAGAATATAGTCAGTATTTTAAAAGTATGTATTCAATACCTACTGTGGTGATTTTCATTAAAATGGACCCCTATAAGCTCATATATTTGAATGCTGGTCCCTAGTTGGTGGAACTGTTTTGGGAAGGATTAAGAGGTGTGGCCTTCTTGGAAGGAGTGTACACTGGAGGTGGGATTTGTGGTTTCAAAAGCTCACAGCCCTCCCTGCCCCCCTCCCCCTGCCTTGTGGTTGTAGAACAGAGCTAAGTTCTCAGCTATTGCTCCAGCACCAAGCCTGCTTATCTGCTGCCATGTTCCCCATCATGATGGTCATGAACTCATCCTCTGGAACTGAAAGTTCCAACAGACTCTCCCTTTTATAAGTTGCCTTTGTAATGGCATTCTCCTCACAGCAATAAAAAGGTAAGTAGGACACCTACTACCTTAGAAAATTCATAACAATAAATGAGCTAGGTAGGTACAAAAGACAGAAAATAAAGATAAGACAGGGATCTGAAGTCCAAAGTTGAAGCAAACATACTGAACCAAAATGTTTGTAGCGAAAGGCAATCAAAGTAGTTGGAAAAGAAAACAGGGAGCCTTAAATCCAAAATGCTTTGTAACTGAGTCCAGACACTACTACCCTTTCTACTCCAGAAGCTTTTCCCATCCCTTTTCCCAAGACAAGTTCCAATCCCCTAGATGGTCACCCTTAAGCTCATAAATGTAATAATACTTTTTCTTGCTTGATTGGTTATATCATTGTTAATTTATTTTTTTTCACATGGTACTGGAGATTGAGCCTAGAGTCTCATGCATACTGGGAAAGCACTCTACCCTCTACCAATTGAGCTATATCTCTAGCCCTGAGATAATCTTAACATACACAAATGGTTGGATGAAAAAAAATGAAGTTAGAATGAGAACGATAAATAAACTTGGGTATGCATGCATAAAATGTACAAGTATATTAAGTAGTATCTGTTTTATGCTCTCTCCTTCAGGTCATACCAGTGGCCCAACTGTTGTGTTGCTTGTCTGTTTTCATTTCTCATATTACATTATTCACAGGCAGGATCACTATAAGTCTGATAAAAACTAGATGACTTACTCACCACTAGTAAAAGGAAGAAACAACTATATGAACAGTGTTTATGAGGCTACAACGCGAAATTCTGGACACCAGGTCTATAAAACTAGGGGCAAGCTTCCATTCAAGACAGATAGAGACATGCATAGGCTATGATGTGAGAAACTAGTGCCAACAGGAAAAAAAACATGAAACTGACAAAAAGTGAGGTGAGTTCAAGGTTAGGTTGGAACCACCCGGCCCAATACTCCAACACTATTACACGGAGATCCTGGTTATCGGAGGAAGGAGAAGGCTGAGGAAAGATTAAAAAATAATGATGAAGTTGCCTAATCCTAAAATAAGTTGTCATAATAATAAACATACCAACTGACTTTCTTAAAATTCCAGTATAGAAAACTAAAACTACCAACCCCAAAGGCAAGTTGTATCATCCAAATTGTAAGAGAATTTTAGATTTTTGCAAAGGTAGGGGACTCTCCAAATACATGTGATTAAATAAGCATTTCCATTTATGTGCTTAACAAAAACACATGATCAAATATTTTTCAGGAACTGTACTTCATATTACAAATCTCAGAATGAATCTGTTCTTGTCTTCCCCTTGAATGAACAATTCTGTCACATGTTCTTAAATAGCCAAGGACTGCCACATGTCTTAGACTGGATTATCCAGAACCTGACCATAAGATAACAATGGAATTGTCAGCAATGTCTTAGAGAGGTGGTCTCAGGAGGGAATAATAGGAAAACATCTAGGTGTGGCAGTGGAGAGAAGAAAGATAGACTGAGGTGCATTACTGAGCAGGTCACCATTGTTATTGCAGTCACTGTGAGCTCTCATGGCAAACCCACTAGAGAATTCTGTGAGATAGTGCAGGGAGCTGAGGGTAGGGCTATCCACAAATTATTGTATTATTTATTAATTAAATTTATTTTACATCCCGACAGCAGTTTCCCCTCCTTCCTCTCCTCCCATTCCTTCCCCCACTCCTCTCTATCCTCTTTCAATACACTCCTCTGTTTCTGTTCAGAAAGGGAAAGCCTCCCATGAGTGTCAACAAAGCATGGCATATCGAGTTGAGTAAGACTAAGCTCCTCCCCTTGTGTTAAGACTGGGCAAGGCAACCTAGTATGAAGTATAGGTTCCCCAAAGCTAGCCAAAGCATTAGGGACAGCCCCTGCTCCCATTGTTAGGAATCCCACAAAGAGACGAGGCTACACAACTGTCACATATGCAAAGGGCCTAGGCTGGTCCCATGCGGGATCCCTGGCTGTTGTTCCAGACTCTGTGAGCACCTATGAGCCCAGATTAATTGTTTCTGAGGGCTACTTAGAGAGTATTGGAAGAGATAATGTTAACTTCCTAGCATATACTATATGCACTTCAGATACCAGAGAAAGCATGTATGCCACAAGTCACAGGTGCTTGTGGTTAAAAATATCAGGTGACTATGCACAGAAAAACTGAGTAACACAACATATGAGTAGAGCACAAATTGTCTGTTATACCCCACAACTTCCACAGAAGATGACAAAATAAGTTCAATAGCATTGCAAGATATCTTCCAATGTTAAAATTCTTTGAATACATTAAGATGACATAGGAAACTGTTCTAATTGCTATAATATGCAAATCTAAATGATGCTAAAACTTGAAATTAAAGTTTCAAGAAGGCAAGAACCATGGGTGTCTGTGGTACTAATATAAGCCCCTGTTTATCAGCACTGTTTCTGGTACATAGAAAGCTCTCTAATCAATCAATATTTATTGAATCAATGAAGAAGCAGGGAAGCATAATCAAAAGATATTCAATTCAGCTCGTGTTTGCACTGGTCTGCTTGGCTAGTCATCTACAATATCTTATTTATTTGGACGGAAATATCTTCTCTCCTGGTGGTCAGTGAATAATTTACAAATCACAATTATCAGTGAGAAAACAGTTTCGCTTTAAGTTAACAACTGACTTAATTCTACAATATCACAAAAGACAGGTTTTTAATTAATTTGCTGATAGTTCTTCCCTATGTACAGTCATTAACTCCATCTGAATCCTTAGCCATAACACAATGTGTGCAAATTTATATGCCACATACAGATACATTTGCATACAAAGAAATAAATGAGAGACCATGCAAATGGGTTGATTTTATCAGTATCAATTTTCTTTTATGATAACACTCCCAAGTTTTGACAATTGGTTTAGCACAATTTAGCTCCAAGTACTTAAAATATACTTGAATGGGAGGAAATAGCATAATGCCTTTCCAGGAGCAGCAGAAAGAAAGTTCACAAGAAAAATAGGGCAATTTTACATAGCAACTTGTGTATTTACATATCAACAATCCATTTAATGAAGAACACTAAAAATAGTAGATCAGCTAAGTCCAGAAGCTGCAACACAACACATCCTACTTAATTCAAAACAATAGCAGTGAAACATGTCTGGCTTGTGTTCTAATATCGAGGAAAACCAATGTTTCTTTAAAGGGGAAAAAAAAGCCTCTGGCTTGTCTTCAAACCAGAAGGAACAGTATGCTGATCACATAGGCTGTGGGCCTTATCGCCCAATCTCAGCTATCGCTCTGAACTCACTTCTCTCCCGAAGTACTGTCCTAGTGTTGACAGTGAGTCAATTAGTCATCAGTGACCAAGTGCCCACTGTGAGCTGAACACTGCACTAAGCATTACCGAGAGGAAACAAAGAAACAAGGTCCAGTCCCTGCCTTTGAAGACTTATACCGCAGTTGGTTACAAAAGACACACAGTCTTAAATAATGACCCCTGAAGATGCACAGAAAGCCAACCCAAGTAGTGCCAATTAAGGGGGAGAAAAGTAAAATGAAATGTGCTTGAAATTTGAAAGCCCACAGAGTGAGTAGAGGAGAAAAACAAATGCTAAAAATGTTAAGGTAGATAAGCACAGGAGGGGCAAACCAGTGGCGTCACATGGAAGCTGTTTGCAGGCCACTTGGCCAGCACACTGTGTTTTTGAAAATGTGCATTTGACTGTTTATAACAGGCTGTATTCACTTCATTCCTGATTGCTTTGCACATTTACATTTACTTACTGGCCTGGCCATGTAAAGACATTAGAATTCGTTGTCCATGAATTAAAGACAGTCATTTAGAGTTTAAAAATATGCTTTGACCTTAGTACCATAGTACTCAAAGTGTGGTCCATGGATCCAAAGAGGCATCTTTTAGGAGTTTGCTAGATATTTAGCCTCTTTAATGAGTCTGTTGTCTATTGTTCTAACAGAGTACCTGAGATGTTCCACTTATAAATAGGAAAGGTTTATTTTAGGTCACAATGTTCAAGGTTTCAGACAATGGTTAGTTCCCAGGTTTCCTTAGGTCCTGTGGTATGGCAGCATCAAAAGGCAGAGGAAGCTAATCACCCTGTCTTAACCAAGAAGTAGAAGAGAAAGAAAAGTGAACCACTGTGTCTTCCAGGATTTACTTCAGTTCTGTTGAATTGGAATTTTAAAATATTTCCATTGATTCATATGCACACTAAAGTTCAGGAGCCAACAATTTAGAATGAATGGAAGAAAGCCCTATTTGAACCAACAGCAACCAGAAACAGGGACTATATGATAGTATGGAATATTATAAAAGCTCTAATAAAGTTAAGATTATACAAAGGTGAACAGACCACAGATAATGTATACCCTTTGAAATAGCAGTTCTTAAGCACCAGCTGCCATCTGAGTTATCTGAAGTATTTACCCAACTCTCAGATCTGACCTTAGGATTCTGATTAAGGAGATTTGAACTTATGCCATCTGAGTTATCTGAAGTATTTACCCAACTCTCTGATCTGACTTTAGGATTCTGATTGAGGAGATTTGAACTTACATCAGTCTCAAACCAGCATGTGAAGTGTTAATATAATTTAATCTTATCAATAAAAAATCAGGAGTCATTTATTGGGGTAAAAACCTGAAAGATCAGAGACTCAGGGGAGCAGCCACAGTAACTTCCTACCTCTCCCGTTCCTCCCAAATAGGCCAAGATCCTCTTTCAGTCCTGCCATAATACTTCCCATCTCCTCTATATCTACAGTCCTCGAAACCTCTATGGTCAGCTACTGGCTAGCTCTGCCCTCTGACTCCAAGCAGGCTTTATTTGTCAGAACACAATAAAAATATCATACAGCAAGCATACATGAGTGGCACTGATGGTTATGGACTGAAATGTGTCACTGCTCCTATTTCTATATTGAAGCTCTATCCCTAATAGAACTCTATTTGGAGATGGGGCCCTTAACTAATGTAAAATGAGGTCAAAAGGGTAGGGCTTAAGCATACAGGATTGATAGCCTCACTAGAACAAAGGGAGCAAGCTCCTTTTTGCCTCCTTCATTTGTTCACCTTTGCCTTCTCTTTATCCATATTTGTTCAGAGGGAAGGTCATGCAAAGACAAACTCACAATGCTGCCATCTTGAACATGGATTTTCCCAGCCACTACAATTTTACTTAGGTTGAGCAAGATGCTGACACAGGCGGCTCCACACCTCCCTTTTTCCTGGGAATACTTCTTTAGTGTGTGGGACCGTAAAAGGAACATGGACAATGCCCAGGTATTTCCTACCCCAATGTATTTCAAGATTTTAGTGAAAGAGCACAAGAAAGTGCTTCATAATACTTCTCAAATAAGAGGCAGGAAAGTGTCATGCTCACAATTGTCAAATTGTCACTGTCAGATTGGAAGGGCCTAGGCAGCCTGGCTGGGGCACTGTGGATAATGTGGTAGTTGTTTCGTTTGGTTGTTGCTGTTGTCTTTGTTTCTTTCTTTCATTTAGTTGTCCCCAGGTTTATTGAAAATATTACAGAACAGAATAGATTCAAATGGCTCCATGTGGTGTTTTGAAACTTATCCTAACTATTGACTGAGTGATCTGCAAATTCAGAAGCTTCAGCATTTCCTTGGTGTCAGGATCTACATCAATGAGCTCCTGATCTAGGGATGAAACCTCAGGAAAATAGTTATCTCTCCCCATCTCTCTCTTCTTCCTGCAACTTGATAAAGATGTCTCTCCCAAGACTTCTCTAAATCTTCTTCATTGGACATATGAGGTATGAGATAGCCTGCTTTATAATCTTGGTGTGAACAAGGTCTATGTTGGCAGATCCTGGTAAAAGACAGTGTGTTTTGAATGAGAATGACCTCCATAGGTTTTGCAAATTTGAATGTTTGACCCACAGTTGGTGAAACTGTTTAGGAAGGATTAGGGGGTGTGGGTTGTTAGAGGAGGTGTGTTATTATGAGTGGGCTTTGGGGTTTCAAAAGCCCACATCATTCCTAATTAGCTCTGTCTCCTACTTACAGAAAAGGATGTAACCTTTCAACTACAACTCTAGCGCCATGCCTGACTTCTTGCTGCCATACTCAACCCCATGATACTTATGGACTTTATTGCTTTCTGGAACTATAAGTCCCCAAGCTAAATGCTTTCTTTTATAAGTTGCCTTGGCCATTGTATTTTGTCATAGCAATAGAAAAGTAATTAAGACAAATGGTAAGAACAAAATATGAGTTCTTACAGACAAAAGTAGAGGAAAAGATTGCAGGTCAGTCTAACATTCAACCATGTAAAGTTGTTCAGAAGGCTATCACTGTCTTATTTTCCATGCGAGATAACAGCTCTGACATGACCTTCAACACTTTTTCGTAAACATATTACTATGAGAGTTGAAGTAACAGTCAGGGATACCCTGAGTATTGGTGGCTTGTCCTGGGCTTTTTGATTTGGTAATTTCAATTCAAGTGCACAAATTCCACAATGGACAGGGGGAATAAATAATTTTCTAAATTCTTTATAGGATAGAAGTAATGCAGAGAGGCTTGAAGATGGAGTTTCAGAAACTGTACCCACTCATTCAATGCCTTTAAATTCTTCCCTAACATGTAAATACTGACCCTGTAATTGCTCCCTCTGTATCAGCTTTTTGAGTTATGTTTTCCACAAGTCTTGTTTTGGGACAGAAAATGACCATATTATCACCATGTAAAACAAATTTAATTATGCTTCTTTTTGATCAAGTATTTTATACAAGTTTTCAATTTTTTGTATACATTGTTAGAAGCATATTTATTAAATGAAAACTCTTGGGTCTTATACTTGCCTTTTTACCATGCAATTTTAATTGTGCACATATAAGGTAAGATCCAGAAATATATACATTATTCTGATATAAGCTTTAGATAGATCAATGCTCATAAGCTCATACACAATTTATCCAAGGAACCACTTGATTGGCTCATTAGGGCCATAGAGATATATCATTGAATTTTTCAGATTGTCAATCTCTGAAATATATGCAGAAGAAAGTTGGGGGTCTGAGCATATTTCCAGACTTAGGCAAACTCATAGACTTGGACATTCTTGACAAGGTTAGCAATGCAGTAAAAACTTTGAAAGCTACTTAAGGAACACACATAGTACAACTAGATGGGATTGCAAAGGGCTATAAAATAAAATCGGAGAGTGTTTTAATAATGTCAATTTTGGTTTTCGTTCTTGTATTGACTCCAAGAACTTGAATGTAAGTAGAATCTTAACAAATATGGCAAGCAAAAAATACTCAAAAGGCATTCATCAAAAAAAGTATGGCTGGATCTCAAGTGTTAGTTGCTTTGTGAGCATCCACACCCATAATGTACAACAATGTTCCATTCTCAGAGTGGAAGAAAGGTTTATAATACAAAAGAATAAAAAAGCAAGGAGCATATCAGAAACTACATGAGGTACCTAGGTTACTGGTAGGGGGTCTTGTGGGGAAAAACAGAGGAGGACTTGGAGCAGGATATTTTTAATTGAGAAAGGAAACAATTCCACAGCATTAAGTGCTACATCACACCAGAGCCTGAGCAGAGGCAGCCCGACCCAATAACACATACCATATGTTTAATTAGAAGTCAAAGATACCTGGCACCCTCAGCTCACAGACAAGGTTACCTTTCAGAAGCTGAAAATTTTGCAGACCACCTGGGGTTCTTTCCTTGTGACATTCCTTGGGATGGGAAACTGCATCATTTCCCCCAGCAAGGGCTGGTGGATGTGTCGAGCCTCAGTGGATTATTCCAACTACATGTTTCAGTTGAACCAACAACCGAGAAGTATATTTAAAATGAAGAGTTTGTATTGCTGTCTGGGACATTAAAGCCACTTTATTAGAAACCATCACAAATAGAACATAATTCTGTAGATGTATCATGATGCCCCTCTTGATAAAACTCTCCATGAAACTACTTTAGATTTTCTAGTATTATGCTCTAATAGGTGTAGCTGAAGTTTTCCTGTATCCCGGTCTGCTGACAGCCAAGGCAAATCTCTCCCCGTAAACACACACAGATTTATATTACTTATAAACTGTATGGCCATGGCAGGTTTCTTGCTATCTGTTCTTATATCTTAAATTAACCCATTTCTATAAATCTATACCTTATCTCATGCTCGTGGCTTACCGGTGTCTTACATCATGCTTCTCCTCATGGTAGCTGGCCACATCTCCCTCACTGGGCCTTCCTGTTTCCCCAATTCTCCTCTCTGCTAGTCCCACCTATACTTCCTGCCTGGCTACTGGCCAATCATCATTTTATTTATCAATCAATCATAGCAATACATTCATAGCATAGAGAACATCCCACAGCAAATAGGTACCTCCCTCTGAACTTATAATTTTTATATGTATAAATAAATCACACACACACACACACACACACACACACACACACACACACACACACAGCCTTATTCTAAAACTCCTCTGTCCTATGTGCCATCAAGCCATATACACAGATTGCTAATCTTCTAACTAAGACTAGTTTGATGTAATATAATAAGCACTGGAGCCTAGTGGCCACACACACACACACACACACACACACACACACACACACACAAACACACACTCACACATGTGAAGTCAGTAGCATCACCTTTACAATCAGAGCTAGGTTCTTAAGTCAGGTCTACCACCTACCTATTAGCTACCTGATTTGAATGAGTCATTTAACCACTGTGTTCTTCCATTTTTTCATCTGCAAACCAGGTGTTTAGCTAAGTTCACAGGTTTTCTCCAGTATTCACTGAGATAATGCATGTCTACTTTTTAGATCAGAGCCCATTTAGGCTTTTAACATTGTCACTTACAGCACTCCTCTCCAGTACTCCTTTCAGCAGAGATGTTCTAAAAACAGGACAGCAGTGGTCTTTCTGGGTACTGGTTGGGGGTGGAGGGCAAGCAATAAGGGCAGTTGAGCTTTGGATTGTGTTGATTCCAGCACACCCAGGGTAGAAGTCATCATAAATCCCTAATCTTTTTACACAATGGTGACTTAGAGCAAGCCTTGTGTGTTTCTAATTAACGTTCTCCAAGATGTGGCTGTACTAAGGCCAAATGGTCTCTTCCATATGAAAGAAAAGAAAATGGTCCTAATGGAATCACAAGGTGGGAAGGCTCTGGTCCTTTATATTGATCAGTGTGCTATTTTTGGCATTTTGTCCTCACAGTATGTCTCTGTTTTTCACTCTTTGCCAGAACCCAATTCCAATTAGGAGTTCATCAACAGTAGAAATTCTGCTGCACAGAATAAAATAATTGTGACATGTTTGTTTTAAAGCTGATTTTTACTTAATAAACCATCTGTTGTGGATAAACTAGTGACTTATAAAAATTCCCTATTGATAAATCAGTAATTTAAAAGATCCAAAGCAATACCTATGTACAGATAACACTAATGGCAAAAAAAAATACATATTACCATGTCAAATTACATGTATATCAGGTAATTAGGCATCTAATTAAACTTCTACTCTGGGCAGTCAAGGAATGTCCTAAATCTCATTTATCACTGTGGTAAACTGGTGAAGACTAGCAAATTATGAATAACAAGCAAAGTATAAATGCATAGGGGCCAAAATTGAAGAGCAAATAGTTTATATTCAGACAAAAGACATTTTACCCTTAAGGTAAAGTTACCAATGGCCCCTTAAGGAAGAAAAAGAAAGTCAAATACACAGAAATAGAGGAAAGGATGCTAGTTACCAGAGACAGGTATTTGGACATAAAGAAGTAGATATAATCAAAGGGCCAACCGTTCCAGGTACAAAGGATAAGTCTAGAGATGCAGCATATATTATAAAGATGACAGTTGATAATGTACTCAATAGTAGACATTTCCTGAGAGTAGAATTGGCTACATTGATTTTTATGCACATACACAAGTTATTGTATAAGATGTGGAATATGTTGATTTGTTTAACCCTGGTAATCACTCTACTATGTGTCTATACATCAAAGTATGATGTTGTAAATCATAACTACATGTAAGATAAAACAAACCCAGGGCACCACAAACTAGAGCACAGACATTTCAAGCACTATACTAAGAGTGAATAGTTAGTGAATACTCTCTGGTACTTTACTTACCTTGTCATCTCCATTCCAATCTTGGCTTGAATTGATCAAAACTAAGTCAGTCAATAATGAGAAAAGTGGTAAAGATCTGGGAAGATTTCATTTTACCATAGCTAGCAGAACTCATTGCCTTTCTATTCATGGCATCTAAGGTCCTGGGGTATTAAGTGAAAGCAGAACTAGACAACACAGACTGACCTATGAAAACCTATGAAAATAATGTGGACATGTGGCAAAGTCCTCATTAAAATGTCAACTGCCATACTTCAAACCTATTTCAGGCTTTGCCAAATCTTTGGTAATCCTCACTTCCCCAGTGCCCTTGCACTAAATGTCACCCCTCCTAAACACAACAGACCAAGAAGTGGTAGGAAAGAAGGCCACAATAGCTGGGGTAAGTTATCTTGGTGTCATATCGTACAAATTTTGTCCATTAATGTCTCTGAGACCATCTTTTCCATCTTTGGAGGAGTGGTTCCTGTTTCATCTGTTAGATTTCAAATGAGACCTGACTGGACTCTGCACTTGCCCCAAACATCAAAAATCCTAAATTCTAGACCTTTTATGTGTCAAGCTAGAGAAATATAAATAAAAATTTTCCCACCTACCTTGTTTGCCAAGGGATGCAGTGGAATCCAAACTATGGGTATATGGCACAGAGATATTTTTTGTTCAATTAGACAGGGAGAAAAGGAACAAGAGGCAGTTATAGGTGGACAGTTGTTTATTCAAGACTTCCTAATAATTAGGATCCTGATAGAGACTGGGCATGGGAGCAATGTTTATGAACTCAGGGAATGGTTGCTTGTTAAGGCCTTTGTACCCCTTTCCTAGCTTATTGTTAGTTTTTCATACATATTAGACTTTTCTTTTTGTCTTTGTAAGTACGGTCTCCTATACCCCTGCCTCAAGTTCCAAAGTACTCCAATAACAGGTATATGTGAACATTCCTTCTCAACATTAAATTTTTTGTTGAGGGGGAGGTGGGAGTGTGTGCATCTGTGTGGGGGTGAAAGTTCATGTGGGTGTGCATATTGGGAGGGGCACATACATATGTGAATATCTGTGTGGAAGCAAGAGGTCATTCTCAGGCACCATTCCTCATCAGGTCCACTTTTTTGTCTGGGACACAGTTTTTCATTGGGCTAGTTGATTAGGCAAGTCTGGCAGGTTGGCAAGCCCCATGTATCTGCCTATATCTTCCTTCCTAGTTGCAGGATTCAAAGTAGGTGCTACCGTACCTGGATTTTCTTTACCTGGCTTCTGGGTATCAAACTCATGTCCTAATGTTTTCAAGGTAAACACTTTTGCCTGAGCAATTCCCAACTCTCTAAAGTTCTCCATGATTAACAGTCAAGAATTTTATTTATAATAATAGCATTAATGATAATAGTAATCATTAAGATGATACATAAGTCTTTTGAGAGTTTACATCTAGGCCTTTATCTTCTAATTTAGCAGCAACAAGAATGGTGGGTTTTCTAGGAAGTGAATAACAATGACATTGAATAGGTTTTCTATTCTCCATCAAATTAAGCCCAGTGTGGTGCATAAAGAAAATAAATTCAGTACTCTGAATTACATGCATTTCATCAGCATCTTGTGAGCCACATTTTCCAACTCAACCTCTAAAGCACATGCCAACTGGAAATCCACTCATGCTTCCTCAGTGTGGCTGAAGCAATGCTTATCAGTCCAATTCAAGAGTACATAATGTCAACAGCCAGGTTCCAGTTGCCCTTCTTGCTGCCACTACATTTTAGGCTTTTAAAGTTTTAATAAATATGCATGTTCAGGCCCAAGCAGCAATTATTCTAGTAGGCTTTCCCCTAGGCTTTCAACTTGTAGATATAAACAAAACCAAGGCACATTCTTAGCTTTGCAGCCTATCAATCCCCTGAGTACCTGGAGACTAACATGCAGTTGGCAGAGGTTTAATCTTCAGCTTTGGCAATCCTCAGGGTGTCTCTAACTACTATGACCCCTAATCTTTTGGAGTCCCAGATACTTGGGCAAAGGCAGCTCTTCAGTGTTTTTTCTTGTGATGTGATATCAGCAGACACATGATCACAGACATATCCAGAGAGTGTTTGTTTTCCAAGGCCAAAATAGAGAAAGTAGTATCTATCAGGAACTCAAGAGCTATTAATCTCAGGACTTTCCTTTCAATCTGAAGGATGCCCTTTCACTGGCTCCTGTTATTAATGTATAGAGCCAATTCACAGCACATTGCTTCCATGCCAAGGTTTCACTTTAGGATTTCTTTATCTTTTCTTGCCTACTCTGTACCTCATATTAGAATGCTCTGGTCTGGAGTGGGGAAATCAAGGGACCAGGAAGTTATAATAAAGAAAGAAGAATCAATATTTTTTGGTAACTAAATCCTGCCTACCATGTGTCAAATATAGATTCCATGTAACCTGTGTGAAAAATCTGAAATTTCAAAGAGCATTCATCCATTTAACTTCATTTCAAATTTAACAAAACGTAGGGGACATCTAATTAAAGTGAGGCACCATGCTAGACTACAGGACAGATGTGGTCTTTGGATTTTAAGAGAAACTGAGAAAGCAAGTGAGAAAATGACAAGACTTAACCACAAGGGAATGCAATGGGCATTCTAGTAGAACCATCAGGAAATAAAAGATTTGACAGGATACACATCTCATGAGAGAGCCCAGAAGTCTCCCCTGGGAATTTAGAGCATTGCCAAGTGGCAGAGTGCTGAGAAGCATGAGGGGAAGCAGCAGTACAGTCCTCCCATGCCACTGCATAATACCTCCTCCAAAATTGACATTCTAAAATACAGTTGTCACATGACTAGATTAGGCTCTGGTCTCTCTGTCTTATTAATTGTAGAGAAAAGAATACTCTTAAGGTTAGAGGTCATCTCTGACCCAGAAATTATATAGCCCGAAGAAGCCCACTCAGAAGTTTCTTTTTCTGATACCTTTTCCAAGTTCTTATATTCCTTAAGATGAGGCAAAATAGATGAAAACCTCTGCCTACAGTAGCAAGAAACCCCTGGAGAAATCTGACAGTGCCATTTACTTGGCCAAAACTTGAGAAGCTGGTGCAAGAGAATAGGGATAAAAGATGGAGCTACCCACCCCAGATTCTACCAAACACCTTCGGCAAAAGCTAGTTAAGAGTCTAAGAGGAGGGATCTACAGTCAGGTCACATTAGCTTTCATGATTGACCCTGTCACTTAAAGCTTGGCTAGGGTACTTCACCTTTCTGGATATCACTTTCCTTACCTGTGCAGTAGAATCCATGGTGATTACATCAGAAGGACATTGGGTAACTTCAACCTAGTGATGCTTATATGATGGTAGGATAGTGCCAGCTCCCTAATGTCATGTCCTTAAAGTGCTTCCCAATTGTCTTTACAGGTGGACATGACTATAGACTCCAGAGAGCAAGGATGAGTACACAGGGGAGAACAATGATGTTGACTAATGACATAGAGAGGGTCTTTGTCATTTTATTTATTTAGAAAACTGCTTTGAAAGGAACATATAAAGGAGAATTCCAGTAGAAAGCCGGACTTGTGGAACAGAGAAATCTGAGTGGCAGTAGCTGGAACATGCCTGACAGAAGGAGGCCTCATGGGAGCAATGCCAGCTGAAGGAGAGGCCAGGGAGGTGTGCTCTCTTCCCCTGGATGCTTGTCCGAGACAGGAATGGAGACTGCAACTTTCTGGACTGTCACTATATAATAAACATCAATCAGAGGGAGACTGCTGTGTACACAAGTACAGGAGAGAGGAACTCTGAGAGGGCAAAGGTGACCACTCCAAGATGGACCCAGACAGAAACCCAGAATTGATCCTTACCCTTACCAGAAGGGAGAAACTGCCTTCCCTATTGTCTCTTAGCTATCCCCTTTCTCTTCTTTGTCCTCATCTCGCCTCTATTTCACTCTCCTTATACCACATGAGAACACAGCAAGATGGTAGTCCATGTACCAGGAATCAGGCCTTTACTAGACACTAAATCTCCTGGTCCTTTAACCTGGAACTTACCAGACACCAAAACAAGTAGAGGTGTGTCATTTAGCATGTGATATTTTGTTATAGTGGTCTGTATGTATGGTGATATTTTATTTGTGCTGAAATGGGATTTTATTTGTATGTTAATAAAGTTGCCTCGAGATCACAGGTCATAGCCATTAAGCAGAAGTTCGGCAGTGGCAACACATGCCCTTAATCTGATCACATGGCAGGCAGAGTCTCTGTGTGGTCAAGGACACAGCCAAGCAAGGTGACCTGAACTTTTAATCCCAGTACCAACCATCAAGACCTGGAGGTCTGTATAGACAGGCAGTGACGAGGAAGTCATGTGGTTGGGTTTAGAGCCAATGAGAAGGCAGAACAGAAAGGCAATAAAAAGACAAGTCACACAGGAAAAAGGTCTCTCTCTCTGGGGGAAGCAACAATGGTGAGGTGGTCAGATAAGGTAGTAGTGGCTCTTGCTCTGATCTCTTGGCTTTAACTCTGTATTTGGCTCTGTGTTTCTGATTTAAGACCATTTAGAATTTCATCTACATGTATGTATTAGAGTAAGTATCAGAGTCTTCTGCGTGGCCCTATTGCAGCCAGAGTCTGTGTTGATGCCAGAGGCTTCTGTTACCATCAAAGGCCATGTAGACGCTGGAGGTCTGGGGCAATATTGGTGTCTGAGAGCAGTGCTGCCTCTGGACCGTGCTGATCTGAGTGGCCTGCACTGCCATCTGGGGCAACATCCAGACTGGCTGCTGCTGAGGACCATGGTCCTTCAGTGGCTGGAGTCTGTGTTGATGCCCGAGCCCCATATTACCACCAAAGGTCACACAGAAGACCATGGTTGGGGGCTGCAACCCTAGGCTTTGGTGGTATGTGCATGTGCTGGTGGAGAACATGTTGTCAGCAAAGCCATCTTGATCTGAGTCAAGATGTCTTCCAGCCCAAGAGCTGCTATTGAGGGCCATGTCTGGGTCTGTGGTCCAGCTGCAGCTAGAGTCCCTGTTGATGTCTGTGGCCCATGCCACCTCAGGGGGCCATAGAAATCAACTGTGATGAAATCAGAGAGCCATGCTGATCCAGCCCCACTCTTTGCTGTCCCTCGGAAAACTAGCCCTGCCTCTTGCTGGACATTGCAGCAGGAGACCTGGCCCCAAGCCTCATGGAAGAGCTGGTCCCTGTATTTGGGAGAGATGGCCCTACCCCTCACTACAGGTGGGGGAGAAACAACCCTAATGGCATCGGTGTAGGGGAGCTAGCTCTGCCCTCTCATCTGAGTCAGGTGGCAGCTACCACCCAGGCCCATAGCTGCTGGGCCTTAGGTTGGCCCACCCTAACATCTACCCCATCTAGGACCTGCTGGAGCTTGCAAAGGGACTGGTCCTGTGGAACAATACTCACAGGATCTCCATGACTCGGGACAACCATGAAATATCCCAGAGGAGTTCTGATGAGAATCCAGTGATGATGGTGTACCAGAAACCAGAAGCCTTGAACCAGACCAGTGACTCATTGCAATGAACATTTGCTAGTAAAGTTATTGGACAAAAAGGTGTACTATGTGACACATCCATATCATACCTCCCAGTGCCACAAGGACGAGTGGAGAGGTGTTGTAGAGGGGGAAAAGAAAGAGAAGTGAAGAGGGTTTTTGTTCTTGGTTTTGCTTGATAATTGCTTGCTTTGTTTTGTTTTAGTTGTATTTAATTTTGGGGTGGTGCTGCAGGGGTGAGAGAAGGACGTGGGGGTCCTGGGTGGTGATTAGAATTAAGGTACGTTATATGAAATTCCCAAAGAATCAATAAAGAAATTATGTTTAAAAAAGTCTTTGGGAGCAACCAAAACTTCTCATGAGTAACGAGAGAAAGAAACTCGACCCGAGGCAGTGAGTAAACCCAGAACAGTACCTCTGTGGTGGACTCCAAGTGTTTAGGCTCTGGGTGATTCTTCAGCTGATAAACTGAAGCTTTTCTCATCCACAGTGCCTCATTCCTCTCAACTTTCCTCCTTGGAAAGTTAATCATCATGGCTGTGCTTGACCATAAAGCTCCATGCCTCGACCAGATTGGCTTTTTGTGAGGGAAACCAACAGAAAAGCTTAAACAAAAGCTGTGCACAGGGGAATGTCTGCTAATAGCTAACCAGCAGTGGGTCAGAAGGGCTGATTTTGACAAGGCAATCTGGTGAGAAGAAATTTGAACCTAAAGACAGAGATAGATCTGAAATCCTTGGCAAGGCATAATGCCTTATGGATATAGCCTGTATTTGTTGACTCTAGGGACCATCTTAGGTCTCAGAAGCAAAAAGTCTACAGAATACAGGCCTCACTTCAAATACACTAATGTCTGTTTTCCATGGGAGCAGAACAGAAAAAATTGCTCTGCTATATGGCTTCTTTTCTTCTGTGTTTATCACTTTATGTTCACAATCTCTCTCAAAGTTCTTCTATATAATAAATACAGAATATAAGCCCATATTTCCTTCATGCTCTAGATCAGCAGTTCTCAACCTGTGGGTTGTCATATATCAGATATCCTGCATGTCAGATACTTACATTACATCACAACAGTATCAAAATTACAGTTCTGAAGTAGCAATGAAATGATTTTATGGTGTGTGTGTGTGGGGGGGTCACCACAACATGGGGAACTGTATTTGGAAGGGTTGCAGCATTTGGAAAGTTGAGTACCACTGCTCTAGATTCTTCACAAGTATATGTGACAGAGATCCCATGCCTTTTTTTTTTTTTTTTTTTTTTTTTTGGTTTTTCGAGACAGGGTTTCTCTGTGTAGCTTTGCGCCTTTTCCTGGAACTCACTTGGTAGCCCAGGCTGGCCTCGAACTCACAGAGATCCGCCTGGCTCTGCCTCCTGAGTGCTGGGATTAAAGGCGTGTGCCACCACCGCCCGGCAGCCTTTTTGCTAGACTAAATATTATGCCTTTCATTGTGCTGTAGTATTATCTTTTCCTGTTTTGTGGCTATTGTGAGATATTCATATAATCATAAGTTGAGATGTGTCAGGAAAATTTCCATGGCCGAGTAAGTCAAAAGGTAGTGGAAAATCACTAGCACCCAGACAAGAAGCAGCAAAAATGAGTGAGAACAGAATGTGGTAGGGGATATGGAAGGGAGGGGGAAGAGAAAAGATTTATTTAGGAATATAAGCTTTGGCAGATCCACGTACCAAGTTCCCTAAGCCAGCAAGGTCAATTTAGAATTGATCTGGGAGACAGAAAGTTTGAATGCATTCTGTACTTGTTTCTGCTCCCCACCAGCACACTATATTTTGATGATTGGTCTTTTGGCACAGGACTGGAAAACGCATAACTGTGAAGGCAGAAAGCATTGCACATATTAAACAGTGGTTGGTGCAACACACATTTAGTGTAGCTCACAAAGATCTGCATTTGCTCCATTTCAACCCACTGGACTGCCAGATAATGGGAAATGGAGCCTGAATGTCTGGGCTGGAGGAGACTACACCCCCTGGAATTTTTTTTTCTGAATCTCTATTTATCAAGCTCCCTGGCTGATGTGAAAATCCATACAGCGGAGACGACAGCAACTTTTTTTTCCTTCCAAAGGAAAATACTCTTTTTCTTTTTTTTTCAGATAGCTCATCCTCTAGGCTGCAGACTGAACACATTTTTTTAAAAGTCTAAGCATTAATTAGCAAGATAAAGAAATGTATCTTCCTTTGTTCAGAAGGAGAATTCTATTGAGCCTTTGACAATGAAGCTGTTTAAGGGACAGCCTGAGTTGCTGCTTCTGCACTGAGCTTCTGTAGAAGGAAGATAAAGAGCTCACTAGTGGAGGGTTCTGGCTTTGTGCCATTTGCTTGCTGTTTTCTCTGGACTTCAGTGGGAAGTGGTATCCTAAAAGTAAATAAAAGGTCCATGAAGGCCAAAATAAAGTCAGTGACTTGAAGCCACACACCAGAATGCTCCACTGGGGCACCTAATTGACTCTGAGAGTGTTTGTGGGTTTTTCTTCCATTTTAGACCCTGCTGCTTCCCCCTAGCATCAGCTGACAGATTATGGCCAGCCCACAAAAAGACAGGCCCCTCAGGAACTTAGGCAAGATGGGTTTCACAGAGGCCCAGAAGACTCCAAGATTCTATACTATTTATTAAGTCCCTAGGAGTAAAAAGGGGTCCATTTTTTCTCATCCATGGGTGGTTTGCTTTTTCAAAAGTGTCCTTGGTAAAAAGGGGGAAAACATAAACAGCATTGCTTTCAAGGCCACCTCCACTTGGTACTAAATTCAGGGCTTGGGAAGTACTGTGTATCTCCTGACAATATGCCAAATGTCAACCCCAGGCAGCTTCTAGATGTAACTCCAGGTCCCTTCCTTGAATAGATTATCCAGCAGAACCACTCAACCACAGTGCTTGTTGCCTTTAGGCCAACATTGCACATCTCACTGGATCCCACTAAGCCAGCCAAAGCCTTTTTTGTTTTGTTTTATTTGGGGAGATGCTGGGACTTAAAAGCTTTCAACTATATCATAAAATATTGCGAGGGATAATGCACAAATCCTAAGTGACCTTCACTCCATTTTCACAAACTAAACATGTCCATGTACCTGATTCTCAGATCAAAAATAAAACATTATTAGTACCCCATCCCCTGGAGTTTACCAGCTCCTATTCAATCTCTGTTACCCAAAGGCAATCAGTATGTTGACTTGTACCAGTATTGGTTGACATTTATCTCTTCTTTTTTTTTTTCATAAATTGAATGAAATAGCCTTAAAGGGAGTAGCATTATTAGGAGGTGTAGCCTTGTTGGAGTAGGTGTAACCTTCTTGGAGGAAGTACGTCACTGGGGGTGGGCTTTGAGGTTTCAAGTGCTCAAGTCAGACCTAATGTCACTCTCTCTTCCTGCTGCCTGCCTATCTAAATGTAGAACTCTCAGCTCCTTCTCTAGCACCATGTCTGTCTACATGCCTACATTCTTCCTACCATGATGATAATAGACTAAACTTCTGAACCTGAAAGCCAGCCCCAATGCAATGTTTTCCCTTATAAGAGTTGCCATGGTCATGGTGTCTCTTCACAGCAATAAAACCCTAACTAAGACAAGAACTAGGCACTCAGATTTCTTATGTTTATCAGTCTTACATTTTGGGTGTTCATTCAAATAGTTAAACACAATTTTGCAATGTTAATTCTTCTGCTTATTTTACATTCAAACAAAAATAGTATAATTCATTTAGCAATTCTATTATTGAGAAGAAATTTTTACATTCTCTATTATTAGTTGTCATAAATAGCATTGCTACAAACATTCTAGCACATGTATTCTGAAGAACATATGCATGTTCTCATGGACTTTATTTTTTGATCTCTGCCAAGCTCAAAGCTCTGCTTGATTCCAAATCTCACTAGACACCAGATGACAGGACTAATTAATTATTGTGCTTTTTAAATACCAAGGATGGTGAACAGAACATAGGGTAGTTTCCATATTCACATCCTGAAAAATCCGTTCTACTTTGTGTGGTGATGACCTCTAATTTGGATCTAAATCAAAGATAACAAAGCTGATGGCTGTCACTCTTGTGACTAGGCTACATTATAGTTATATGTAGCAATGTTGATAAGACGTCACTACAGACATGAAAACACAAAACAAAAAGGTTTTATGGAGAAGATCATATGACAAGGATCTGCAGTAACCTATAGCTACTAAAAACAGCATCTAGTCTATAACCAGAAATGAACAGGGAGCCTGAGTGTAGGAGACAAAGTCTGTCAGCAATGTGAATGACCTTGTGAATAGATCCTTGTTAATCAAGACTCTGAAGAACACAAGTGCTGACTTGTATTTATTTTTAATTCAAGAGAGGTCTTAGGTAGTTCAAACTCCTTATTATATTCGAGGCTGGCCTTGAATATCTCATTTCCCTACCTCCACCTCCTGAGTATTAGGATTACAGGTGTGTACTACCACTCCCAGCAAGCAGCTGACATCTTTGTTGCAGCTTTGTAAAAACATTGAAGCATGCAATTTTATACTTCATATGTTACTTTGAGAATATAATTAAATCATTAAAATGCATTGTTAATCTGTAAATCTGGGATTATTAACATAAGAACACTCCATAATTACCAAACAGGGTTTGCATGTTTGTTACTTTAATAGACTTTTGGACTATTAAGTCTATCTGAATGCTACTCTTCATATGGCGGCCCAAGATCTTCTGCAGGAAATTTGTTAAGGACCTATTTAAACCATACCCAAACTATTGGTCTGCAAGATCTATAATAAATGTTTACTACTTATGTCACTAATCTTGGGATCAGTTTTATATAGTATATTTAATTTCCTTTTGCTCCTTTAACTTATCACCATGAACCTATTATTTGAAATAACTGACATCTATTATCATACAATTTGAAAATTGGTGAGTCCTAAAACCAATGTACTGGATGAATTATACTTCTTCTGGAAGCTTTAGGAAGGTATCTGTTCTTGCTTCTTCTAGCTTCTTGAGGCAACTTGCATTATTTCTCTGGCTTCTTTAGCTCATGTCCCTTCATCCTCTTCAAGGTTACACGTTAAAAAAAAAAAAATCCTTCAAGCCTTTATCTCTCTAGTAATCTCGGATTCCTTTATCATACCTCCTTCACTTACTCTGATTTTCCCACTTCTGCCTTATCAAGACCCTTGTAATTAATTATATGAGTTCTAACCAGATAATTCAGATCATCTTCCCATCTCAAGATCTTCAAATCCCTCATATCACTTAGGTCTGCTTTGTCACATAACAAGTTCACACAGATTATTGGAGGTTAGTATGCATGCATCTGGGTAATAGGGCACATTGTGCTACCCACCACATGCTACAAAATAAAACTAATACATTCATCATGTTCTAGGGAATAATTTTTCCCAAAATGTTACTCATGCAATCACATCAAATATTAGGGTTATAGGAATTATCAGAGCAACCCACTAAATCCTTTCTAAAGCCTCTGCTTCTTTTAATGCTAGTATATTACTTCACCAAACCATTTAACATTTTCTATATGTTCATTTTGGAGGATTTCAAAGAACACTTTCATGTTAAACAGGAAAATTTTTTTCTTTCCATGTTATTATGAAGTTGAGGTCTGTATTTATGGAGGATCACTGTATGGAGGACGATGCTCTCTTTTTCCAGGCTGATGGTTTGAGTTTCACATGATAAGAGGTTCTATTGACTATTCTTAATAGATAGCAAGCTAGGCACATTAGTTAAAGCTGCTAGGTTAGAAGATAGATCCCAAAAATTTGCAGTTAAAACAGCATAGCTCAGTTCTTTATTACAGAAAGTCTTGAAGTGAGCAATCTGAAACTTGCATTTGGCTCTTATTCACCAAGTGCTCAATGGCCTCACATTTACCCACAATTGAATAGGGAAGAGAAAACAAAGAAAAGGAATGAAGGGGATATGCCAATTTTCTTTTCACAAAGAATCTTAGAAAGTGTCACTCAATTTGCCTTTTATGACTACATCTAACAATAAAGCAGTTCCTTTTGTTGATGAGGGTAAGTTGAACAGGAAATTGGTAATCCTATTACCATGGAAGATGGCATAACTGAAATTGGGAATAACTATGTTTATATAGAAAGCCAAAGAGGTGGTTTAATTTTAATGAATATAAATAAACACAGTGGAAGCCTATGCTTTTCTAGAGATCATTGTTGTGATAAAAGATTTTTTCAGTTAGTCTCTAAGTTATTTTAATTTTATCTTCATCAGAATAATGCCCATATTCTTTATAGCCAATGCCATACTACAACCACATTAGCTGTAATTCAGACTATTGCAGTAGCCCGTAGGATGTTAGCAGAGTCTGTTTCCCATTTTTTTCTGTCCTTTTCTATACAATACCATATACCCAAGATATTATATATACTTACTACAGTAGATCAATTAATATAAATCTTTGCATTATAGTCCTGGAATTGGGTTACCACATTACAATCTGATGAATATCTCCCAGACAAATCATCTTTGACTGATGACCTCTTCCAGGCCAAGTCTTGGAGTAGAAGGTAACCTTGCACCTTGTCACTATATACCTATTTGTTATTGCTTCCCTCATAAGCATCCAAGGCTATTTTCTGTGCACCATAAAGGTGATTATATTTGGAGCCCCTAAACACAACTCAGAAACTTCCATGCTTCCTGAAAAATATAGAATCTCAGTCCTAAAAACAGTGAACCCTGAAAACAAACCACATTGTTTTAGATGTGCATCAGCAATTATTTTCTCTCTTCCTTCTCAGGAGGCTTCATTTGTGGCTGGCAGACTTTACCACTAGAAAAAAAGGGAAATGATGACATATGAAAACCTGGACCTACACAAATGAATAAACACCAGTGGAAATGGTAACTATGTATGGAAAGATGTAAAATATTTGTCTTAACTGTAATATATTAAAAGATAATGAATTAATGAAAGAAAAATTAAAATGTAATCAGAGGTTTATATGCAAGCAAAAGGTATGAGACAATGAACAAAGAAAGTTGGGACAAGAGAAATGGAAATAAATTATTGTGAAGTTTCTGTAGCTGAAGTTTTTCTGTATCCCACCTGGCCTGTGGTCAGGACAAATCTCTCTCACCCTCACCCGCCAGTCCTGCAGCCGCCCAGACCCAAGTAAACACACAGAGGTTATTAATTAAACTGCTCGGCCATTAGCTTAGACCTACCACTCACTAGCTCTTACCTTTAAACTAACACATAATTCTTATTTATCTTTAGCAACATGGCTTGGTACCTTTTCCCTGTTCTGCCTTCACATCTGTGTCTGGCTGGCAACTCCTGACTCTTCCCAGAATTCTCTTCTCTGCTTGTTCTGCCTATACTTCCTGCCTGGCTACTGGTCAATCAGCACTTTATTTATCAACCAATCAGAGTACACATTCACAGCATACAGAGCAATATCCACAGCAAGTTTCTCTACACTGTACCTGAAAAGTTAAAGACTATGACTATAAGCACTAATGTGGCTTTTTTAATGAAACAATGAATCAGCTAATAGGCCACCAAAAGAAACAAAGATAAATTATATGGGAATTCAATTAATTTAAATGAATGCAGAGAAACAAGAAATGAGGACTGAGAAAAGATGGGAAAAATATGGAAAGTGAATTTCCGATAACAGACTTAAACCTAACCATATTACTACTTGTATTACATGTAAATTCTGTAAACATATGAATTAAATGGCAAATTTTCACACCAAATAGAAAAGGCCTAATGCCATGCTGCCTATTAAGAAATATGTCATATATCAAAATAAAAATGTCAAAAGTACAAAAATAAGAAAATGCATATCATGATAGCATTAGTCACATTAATATAAAAATATTAGATTTCATATTACCATGAATAAAGTCATTTTATAATGAAAAAGGATTCATACCATCAAGCTGATATGATAAATACAAATATGAGCTAATATCAGAGCTTCAATATACATAAAGAAAAACTGAGAGCATAACAAGGGAAAATGGGCAAATCCATAATTTCTGAGCACCTTTCTTTCTATAACTTATAGAAGCACTACACATAAAACTAGGATATATTTTAACAACACTATCATCTTAGTCACTTTTTCTGGTATTGTGACAAAAATACTTCGCAAAGCAATTTAAGAACTAAAGAGTTTAATTTGACTCACCATTTGAAGGTATAGTCCATGATGGCAGGGAAGTCACCATGATAGGAGAGGATGGACGCAGCTGGTCACATAATGTCTACAGTCAGTGCTCATCTCACATTCTCCTTTTTATGCATGCCTGAACTCAAGACTTCAAAATAGTACTGCCTACTGGAGGATAAGTCTTCCTATCTAAGATAATTTTTCATGGGTGTACCTGGAAGCTTGTCTCCTAAGTAATTCCCTGTCAAGTTGAACACTGGCCATCACAACTGTTGACTAATATGACCTAGCTGCATACCACTCAATAGCAAAACACAAGTTATTTTTGGGTACACACAGAATACTTACCAAGCAAGGCCATATTATGGATCAAATTTCAATATATTTCTTTTTTTTAATTAAGGAATTTTTTATTCATTTTAGATACCAACCACATATCCCCCTCTCTTCCCTCCTCCTGTCCCTTCAGCCTTCTTCCCCAACCTACCCCCCCCATTCCCTCCTTCAACAAGGTATGGCCTCCCATGGGGAGTCAGCATATTTCAATGGATTCAAGTAAAGAAAGCACAGTCTTTCTTTGCAATGCAATTAAATGATAAACTAGTGCACTAGAACTCTATTTCCTGCTGAGTATGCATTCCATGACCCATGTTAGGTGCTTGAAACTTTGAATATATATATATATATATATATATATATATATATATATATATATATATATATATTGCTGGAGGGCTTCTCTCCAGGTTCCCCAAGCCCTGTAGTCCCACAATCCACTTATAAAATAATCACTCAGATGCTTATATCACTTATAAACTGTATGGCAGTGGCAGGCTTCTTGCTAACTGTTCTTTTATCTTAAATTAACCCATTTTTATAAATCTATACCTTGCCACGTGGCTGGTGGCTTACCAGAGTCTTTACATGCTGCTTGTCCTGGCGGTGGCTCTAGTGTCTCTCCCTCCTTCTTCCTGTTTCCCCAATTCTCCTCTCTCTTTGTCCCGCCTATACTTCCTGCCTGGTCACTGGCCATCAGTGTTTTATTTATATAGAGTGATATCCACAGCACTTAGATAGGTAGATATAGATAGATATATAGATATAGATATATAGATATCTATATACATATATGCTTTTACTCTTTCACTTAAAGGGTGTACCTTGTGGTTACTGTTTTGTATATTCAAATTTCTGGGATCACTAATCTTATGCTTTAGGTTCAAATAAGTATTATATAAACATAAACATTATGATACCATTACAGTTGATCTGATAACTGAGTCAGCCTTGATTAACAGTTTGAGTAGCATACATATAGTATAAATATGCTAAACAAAGAGATTATTCATATCCAGAGTAGCCTCATGTGGGGTTTTATCACATTACAATGAATGGTGTGAATCTTAAAACTTATTTGTGTGATTTTTAATGTAATATCTTTCAAATGTGCTTGGCCAGGATTAAATGAAATTTCAAAGAGCAAAGCCATGGATAAAGAAGCACTACTGTAGTGGAAAATTAAATTATCTAGGAAAAAAAATCCCTAAAATCTGGAAATCATACAGCACACTTCCTTTTTAAGTAACACACGGATCAGGATGAATTCAAAAGGAATATTACATAGCATTTTAACTAGATGGAAAAAAGAGACATTTAAAATGACCTCAGCTTCTACCTTAAGAAATTATAAGAATAACATATGTTACCCAAATTAGGAAGAAAAACGAAGGAATTAGAGTAGGGATGACAGACAGAAAGGGATTACAAAGAGATACAAAAGTACTTTTGTAGTGTTAGATAGGTTCAACACCTTGACTATATGATGATTTTTCAAGTGTGTGTGTGTGTGTGTGTGTGTATGTGAAGCTTAACAAAGAGGACATGTTCAGTATGTGTGATTATATTTTGAATGCTATTACACCTTAGTTGGAAAAATTTTTAAACATAATTGAGGTAGAAAAGTAAACATTCTTTTTGTTTCAAGTTGGCAGCTTATTTCTTTAAGTACTTACCTAGGTCTTTGAGCATTTTTCCTGCTTAAGAATGATCTGCCACAAAAGAGAAGAGGAGAAAAACACAGGAGGCTATTTGCCAAGTG
Source organism: Peromyscus leucopus (assembly GCF_004664715.2). NCBI lineage: Eukaryota > Metazoa > Chordata > Mammalia > Rodentia > Cricetidae > Peromyscus > Peromyscus leucopus. The sequence continues at coordinate 112,755,379 of NC_051083.1, forward strand.
GATAGAATAAAACCTGACTCTGCTAACCTTCATGGGGTCTTGTGAAAATCAAAAGTGATAATGAGCAGAGCTCATTACAAAGCTAGAAAGCGTTATAAAAATGTAGTGGCTTATCTCTCTAGTTGCAGGTTTCCTGGTGGAGTGAATGATAGACTAACTAGGGCTAAATTTGGAAGGAAGGAAGGAAGGAAGGAGGTAGAGTTTGTCTGTAATCCTCTCTCTCCTGGCCCTGATGCCCTTCTGCTGTGATTTCCAAGTCTAAGGAAGGCCTAAACAGGACTTCATATTGCCAACTCTTTATCTTTTCCTCTCTGCTAAACACCTGTCAAGTTTTCTTTCAATCTCCTCTGGAGACTCTGCTCTCAACTAAATGACAGTGACTGCTAAATAAGCAAGTGGTATAAGTGAATTTCGATGACTCCAAGTAGTTTACTGGTTAAATGCTAATTTCAATGAAATCTTTCAATGATGCTCTTTTAGTGGGGGTGTGTGTGACATTTGCAGGTAGGTGGCCCATTGCTCAGCTTATCTTTTCAGAGATGGAACCCTTCTTGGAAATCCCTTCTGCTGACTGTAGAGTGCTGCAGTTGCTCTGCTCCACTTAGTGTCTTCCAAACCAGGGATCTATTACATAAGCATTCCTGGAACTCACAGAAATCTCCCTTTCCCCCATCTGCAAATGCACACCTTTAGAAATAATAAGAAAACAAAGCAGCTCTATTCAGTAACAGCATTCTGGTGTACGATTTTGTACCATGTATATCACTTTAGGGTTATAATTAAATCGTTAAAATGCATTGCTAATCTGTAAATCTGGGCTCATTAGCATAAGTGTACTCCATAATTACTAAACACAGGGTGCATGCTTGTGACTTTAATAGAATTTTGGACTATTAAGCCTGTCTGAATGCCACTCTCCACATGGTGGGCCAGGAGTTTCTGAAGGAGCTTTCTCAATTTTGCTGTTATACCATCCCTGTGATACTGGCTTTATGCCTTTATACTTTATTTTTTCAAACAGGTAATATGTTCTCAAATGGTACTATAGACTTCCAAAATGCTCTTTCAATTTTTTAAATGTATCTAGTAAAATGCTATCTATGTTCATATTTTGGAATAAAGAATAAAATATAGACTGACTGATAGGAATGGTCTTCCGAGGGATTTTGAAAAAAAATTATTGTGCTGGCTAGTCTTATGTCATCTTGACACAAGCTAGAGTCATTAGGAAAGAAGGATTCTCAATTGAGAAAATGCCTCCATAAGATTTACTTGTAGGCAAGCCTGTAGAGCATTTTCTTAATTAGGATGTAGCATGTAACAGGGCCCAGTTCACTGTGAGTGGTGCCACCCCTGGGCTGGTGGTCCTGGGTACTATAAGAGAGTAGGCTGAACAAGCCAGGAGGTAGCATGAGTGGTACTTAGAAGTATAAGGTGAAACAAACCCTTTCCCCTCCAAGTTTCCTTTGGTCGTGGCATTTTATCACAGCAATAGAAACCTTAACTAAGACAATTACAATGCTGGGTGGTGGTGGTTCACGCCTTTAATCCCAGCACACGGGAGGCAAAGGCAGACAGATCTCTGTGAGTTCGAGGCCAACCTGGGCTACAGAGTGAGCTCCAGGAAAGGCGCAAAGCTACACAAAGAAGACAATTACAAAACATACTTTAGTCAGACAACAACTTCACTTTTCTAAGTGTCCTTGAGTCTCTCACCACATATTTTTGGATCTGCAGGTACAGCCTCACTGCCTTGAGGTTGGATGAGTTGTTTATTTTTTTATTGCATTTACTTTCAGTTTATCATTGATATTGTAGAATGTAATATTATCTGGTATTCAGAAATATCTTTTAAGTGATAAGTGATTTACTATGCACTGCTGAGGTCCACTACCAAGTAGGTGTCTATATTCTCATGAACTCCTCATGGGACTCACTTCCTATCCATCACTCTTACTATATGCTCTTCTCTTGCTCCACATGATTTGTCTTCAATTGCCTGCTCCCCTCCACTATGGATCTAAAATCCACCATTCTCCCAAAGTATGAGCACAAAGCAAAAGGGCTGGGGTGTAGCATAGCGATAGTTACAAGACCCTGCGCTCCATCCCCAGTACTCTTTTTTAAAACTTGAAGCAAAAGTAAGTCCTCTCTTTCTTTTTTCTGTCTCTCTTTTGTACCTGTCGTCATCTCAGGCGTTGGTATCTTATCTCTATAGTTACACTCTGGCAATAAGCAAGCAGAGTGGGGAGGGAGGAGGGAGGAGAGGAGAAAAGAGAGAGGGGAGAGAGGAGAAGAGATAGCCCCTATAAGTCAGAGGTATCTCAATGCTCATCCCCCTCCTGTCACTTCACTGGATAAGTGAAGTGGAATCCCTGATTGATTGATTTTCTTAAAATATTACCAGTAGCCAGAAAATCTTCCTTCTTTTCTGCCACCTCCTCTAGGAACAAAGTCACTTAGGGCCTGCAAAGTGACTCAGCCAGCCAGGAAAGGCTCTTGCCACCAAGCCTGACAGCCTGAGTTCAATTCTGGAAACCCACATGGTACAAGAAGAGAACCAACTCCATAAACTGTCTTCTGATTTCTACATATTTGCTGTGGTATGTGCACATACACACACACACACACACACACACACACACACACACACACAAAACCAAAATATAAATTATCATAAATAGCCAATGAAGGCAATAAATGGGCATCTTTGAAGTAATCAAATGCTAAATGCAGTTTCTAAATCTAGACACAAGATTTTCCTGAATTCTCCCCTAAAGTGGATAATTGGATAAAAGATTATCCTTTCTTCTTTTAAAAATATTTAACTGACATATAAAAATTATACATATGCACATATGTGTACATGTGTATATATGAGGTAAAATGCGATGTTTCAGTACATATACTTTTATGTCATGCATTGATGAGGTCAGTGAAGTTAAACATATCTATCACCTCATTCATTCATCAATTCTTTGTGATGAAACATTTTAAATGCCCTTATCTAGCTATTTTGAAATATACAGTGTATTACCATTAACTATATTGTTCTACTTTATGTAGTACTGACTGGTCATGCTTTCCCTAACCTCATCTTCTCCCTACTCTCAATATCTATGTGATCGGTATTTTTCAGATTCTATACATGAGCAGGATCTTGTGTTTCTGTGCCTGGATGACTAAATTATTTCACTTAACATATAACTTCCAATTCCATCTATACTTTTGTAAATAACAAGATTTCTTACTTTTCATAGCTTAATTGCATTCCACTATGTATGTGTGAAACACACACACACACACACACACACACACACACACACACACACACACACATACACCATGAAAGTAATTCTAATACTGTTCCTAAAGAAATCTCTGGAGCCAGTAAGAACATTAGTTGTTTTCAGCTACCTTCAGATGTGATCTCTTCTACAGCCTTTATTCTCTTAGGGTTTGGGCTTTGGCTATCATAGTATTTTTTAAAAATACTCTATGGGTTGAGGGAAAATTCTTTTTCTTTATAGGTTTCTCCTTTTCCTTCATTCAATTAAGTGACTCTTTGCTTATTGACACAGGAGTGGTATGTATCAGAGCAGAAAACAGATCTAGCTAGCAAATCATTCTGGCCCTCAAGTCCCAAAAGCTTACTGAAGCCCTTAGAAGTCAGGTAGTCTCCTGTAAAGACAGAATGTCTTAGCTCAAACTGTAAAGGGAAAGAGCCGTTTTTCAATTACTTATGGAAATAAGGGGCAATGCCTTTGACACTTTATAATCTAATCAGCAAGGCAGGTACAAGATGGGAGAGCCCTTGAGTTTTCACAAAAGAAGCACCCTGAACTCCCTACTTTCTAAGTCAAGGAAAACAGCAACCCTCCACAGAACAAAAGGCACCACTGAGTACAATGAAAGACAATGAAGCACGGGAAACTGTGAGCTGACTATGAATCCTACTAGTTTGTTTGTTTTGTTTCTGTTTAGAATGGTTTTGTAAATTCTGGTAGGAATCCAGCCTGCTGGAATGATTTTGTTGTGAATATATCCTATCACAACTTAAAAAAAAATTGCAAGTATTCTTTTGTGTCGTGATTAGATGGGCTTCCTGGATTTTTTTCTGTCTGTAGGCCAAGAAATATTGACACACTTTCTTGAGACAGGAAGTGCCAGGAAAGGCAGCCATGAACTACAGCATACAGGTGAAATCTGTTCATAGTAATGATTCAGTCCATTTTAAATCTCTTATTTTGTAGAAAATATTAATTTCTGAAACATGTGTTTCAAAATGTGTCATTTGTGTTGAAATTTAGTACTGAATGCTTTTAAATTTAACAAGTGTTTGAGAAGTACAATGTATAGGAAAATAGGAAATGTTTTCAATGTACCTTAATATTAAAGAACACAACTGTGTGCAGTACCTATAGGAAGCAAAATAAGAAGCAAGGCCTGGCATATTTATACCTGCACAAGGATTTGAATTTCTCCACTGAAATGAATATACTTAGAGCTTTATGTAAATGAAACCTAAATGATGGGATCTCAGTGGAAATTGTTATAATTCTAAAAGCATTCCCCTATAAATTCTGGAAGAAATAAATTATCTGGAAACATTTCAAGTTTATAGGGAAAAAATCAACATGAAGCCTCTGAGTAATTTTTAAAGATATATGCTTCCAGTAATTGCTATGCTTTATTATTTAAATAATTGGGTTATATTTTCTAATGTTTTTAATTGGCTTTTAGAAACCTGAATTCATACAGCATCAATGCATTTATCTAAAACCCCCTGAGAAGGTGAAGTTGTACAATAGAAATGTATGTGATTCCAGGAAAGTTATTAGTGAACACATAAAAAGGGAAATCTAATTCATGATCTACAAATCAAGAGGTTTGGAGCAAATCCTCCAAAATTACGCAGTCATCATTTCTCTGAATCACAGAGAATTCTAATATTCTATATATCCCAGGGAAAAAATTAAAGACTGTCTGTGTCATTCCATTCAAATAATATAAGTTAGAAAATAATTCCATTAACTATAAACTTTAGTCAATGGCATGTAGCATAAGTGAATGTTACAGTGTAAAGAAAAGGATAAGAGCAATAAACTAAAATTTTAAGAATAGAAATAAGTAGAGTTGAAAATAATTGACTGTATAGAAATGATATTCTAATATTACTAGAAATTATATAATAGGAGTCAGACAGAGTCCATTCAGCCACAAACCATATGCATTAATTTTTTCCCATCATATATGAAACAGAGCATTGGCAATTAAGTATATGAGTAGCATTATTTCTAGCTAAGTGGACCTTCTCGTCTCCTTTCATTTCTAACTCTACCAGAAAAAGAGTGCTACAATAAAGTCTCCAGGGTCTAAAAATTATAAAAGATTATGTGCTAACAGACAAGACTTTCAAATAGAAAGCAAGTAGTTGAATGAAGTTATCCAAAAGACAAATACTCATTTAGCCATTCAAGGGGAGATGTTTAGAATTATTTCAGAATAAATGACTGCACATTGTTAGTGGAGTTTAGCTAACAACAAAAAGAACTGTATAGAAAATCTTGAGCTTTATTCCATATCTTTTTACACCAAATAAACAAGGACTTTCATACTTACTATATTATAAATAAAAAAATTTAGAAAGGAATTCTGTTCCATCAGAAGTGAAATGGAAATAGCAATAGATACAAGAAAAATCAGATCTTTCTACCTCTGTTCACTGAAATGCTCTGGGAATAATATTCCTCCCCACAGTGCCCTCTAGTGTCCAGATTCTGGTCTCTGATACAATTTTTCCATGGTTCATTGGAAAAATGAGAGATTCTATGCACGGGGCAGAAAGAACCTAGAAAAAGTTATTGTGCCAAACAACAACAAAATTTTCTGTTATTAATAGACTATGTTAGAAGTATGTGGAAATAAAATTAGAAAAGTCTTACACTGGCCAAAGTAAGGCCAATTTGCACATCAAAGAAACAACAATGCCTAGAATTGAGTGAAGCCCAGTAACTATCCAAGAAGCCATGCTTCTGGGACACTATACAAAGAGAAGTAGTAACATATGATTCTAAAAGTAGGTGAAAAGAACAGAACGCATTTCTATGGAGCTTTGTGTTTCACTCATGAGGCATTATTGAACTAAAATGTTCAATACATCAGTTGAAAGCCATTTGAGAAACCAGAGGAATATTATGAAAATGCCTCTGTTGCTAAATTTGTGCCTGGAGGGAGAAATAAACAACATCTACTGCTTCTCCTAAGGTCCCAACAACAAACCAAGGCGCAATTCTGCCAAAGTTCACTGAGGAGCAAAAGAGCTTATTGGGCTTCCTTACAGAGCAGCAGTGAGGGGTTATTTACAAGCCTGTAGATGTTTCTCGTCTGCAACTGGCCACACATGCAAAGCCTTTACAAACATAAGGGCTTCCACCATAAGACAGAGGAGCCCTTTCTCTCCTAGTCCTCCCTGGCTTATATACTTTAGTCCCTCCCTAAGGCCACGTGCAATTGAGGCAGAGATTCATACAACAGGTGGTAGTAAGTATCTGGACACTCAGGTGAGGGCACTATGGCCCTCTCTAGCCCTCCACATAAACAGTCCACAAGTCCAGTTGGGATAATCCTTTATCAAGAAAACACAGCTGAACTCCCCTAAATGGTGGCTGCTTGGCTTGGAGGACAGTCACTCACAAAAGTCCCCCAAAACTGAGATTTTTAGAATCAGATAAAGTAAAAAAAATCTAGAATTAAATTCCACACAAAATTAAGTATCTTTAAGATATGCACAGTCTCAAGAACAACATGAATGTAAAAAGCTACCAACAAACCTCTGGATCCCATCTGCTTCCAAATTCTTTAGGGCAAGGAAAAATATAAGATTTTATCAAGTGGGATGGAAACTGCAGAGTCAATCCATAATGTATGTAACTTTAACCCAGGGAATGTGGTGTCTCAGTGATCACTTACCTCTTGAAGTAATGGATTCACTTATAAAAGAATCCTAAACAGGGCCTAAGACACCCTTTCAAAGTTGTGATGTGAATCCAGTAGCCCTCCAAGCCTAAATATCTTGGTGGTAAATGTCATTCTTAGGTCGGCATGATAATTTTTCCTTAGGTGGAAGGATTTTAAATTAAATATAATTAGATATAGAGGGGCTTTAAACAAGCAAGTCACTGTATTTAGATTTTTGTATTAAGAAGGAAGAGCACACCAATTGATTGTCTAATGCCAAACAGCCAACCCTGAAAACATTCATACAAGTAACATTACATGGACTGAACAGTTTATATTTAGGAATATGTATGCATGGATAGATAGATAGATAGATAGATAGATAGATAGATAGATAGATAGTAGATAGAAAGATAGATGCAATAACAATTACTGAAAAAAGAGACCATGAATTTGAAGGAGAGTGGAGAAGGGTATAAGGGGGGAAAGGGTAGGTAGAAATGTATATATGGCCTGGTGGTGGTGGTGGTGGTGGTGGTGGTGGTGGTGGTGGTGGTGGTGGTGCACACCTTTAATCCCAGCACTCAGGAGGCAGAACCAGGCAGATCTCTGTGAGTTCAAGGCCAGCCTGGTCTACAGAGCGAGATCCAGGACAGAAACCAAAACTATACAGAGAAATCTTGTCTCGAAGAACCAAAAAAAAAAAAAATATGTATAATATGATCTCAAAAATAAAATAAAAAGGAAGAAAAGAAACTGTGTGTATTTGACATCCATAAATTTGTGTGATTTGTGACAGAATTCATCTTATTAGTGGCAACCTTATAAATATAATTGGGTGTGTGTAATTAATTTAGAGCTGTAAATTCAATGTGAAATTTTATGAAGTTGCTTTCAGTACAGAGAAAGTAAGACCTTTAGATCTGCCATTTTTACACATTCATTTGATTTTTAAGAAATATTTTACTCTCAAGCAGACATCTTTGTCAGACAAGTAAAAATCTTCAGAGGGACATGCTCAAAGTGACACATTCCACTCATACTGTTTCTCATACAGACATACAGACTGCTGCCTTGCAGATGACAGTCCTCTATTCTGTCACTAGGCTCCACTTGCTAGATGCACACAATGGAGCTTCAGTAGGAAGAGCGATCACACACCAATAATATGCTTCCTCTACTCTGTTCCCCAGATCCAACAGGAATCCTACAGATTCTAAGGCCTTATACTGGTTTTAGTCACTGTACTGAATTTAAAGTAAGTGTAGGTAAATGGGAGGGATGGTGGAATAAAGCAAAAGGCCTAATTTACACTGGAAATTTCCATGACAGTCTTTTCTGTGTGTATGTAAGCTACCTGCTTTTCCTGCTTATAATGCAGGGAAGCTGCTCCAAACGTGATATTGGACATGAATGGAATTGATGGCCCTTCACCCACCTGCAAATCAATTTTATTAACTGTTTCCTGGTAGTGGGAAACTCCTCTCTCTTGGTGGGAATATGCCTTTGTCAGGGTGGCCCAAGGCATTCCTCTACTCTCAGGACAATGCTATTACTGTTGCTTTTAACAAATGCTCCTGGAACACATTCTTCCCGGGGGAATGCCTCTTACCATGAAATCAGACCATGCTTTCACTGTATGGGAAAAAATTTTCAACATGCACCTAAAGCTGTAAAAAAACAAATTTCAAATACATATTCTTTACCTCCCTCAACGGTCTGGCAAAGTGAGAACAAAAGTCAAATACACAACATTAAGCAAGGACTAAGTAAGTGCATTCTGCCATGAAACAATCCTTAGGTGGCTTACTGCCCTTCAAATTATGAATGAACCTGTGAGTTACAATTCACTGGTGTCTGGTACTCAGCCTACAGGAAATTGTCCTCCAGCTGTACTCTAGCAGTTACTCTAAAATGTGAAGAAGGCACTGCAGCAGAAGAGTCAAGGATTATTACCTGTAGTTCCTTTCAGTATTTATGCTGCCTGCACTCCAGTACTGCATCCCACACCAAGATACCCATGCTAGCTAGGGTACTAGAGCTATGCAGATGTTTGCCAAAAATCAAACCACCTCCAAGTCGGAACCTATCACATGATGCTCCCTAGGCCCACACACTTAAGTTGTGTGGAGTCTAGAATACACAACAGAAACATATCTTAACGGCGAAGCTGCCGCCAATTACAAACCAACCTGCTCATGATTCAAGGCGAAACTCAACAGACTTAACTCCTCTACAAAATACATACACAGCTTAAGATCTTAAAGTCTTTACTAGACAAAATGATGATACTGAAGCAGGAGAACTGCTGTAAGTTTGAGCCCAGCTTAGGGAGTATGGAAGCCCCAAAACTCTGTGTTATCTTTAGTGTAGAAGAGAAAGCAAGTTCATTCTTGGCATCTATAACTCAGAGGTAACAACTATAATAAAACACATGGGCAGTTAATTGCAAGACTATTTGAACTATGAAACAACTGAGCTGATACCAACCAAGCCTTATTAACCATTCTCACCTTGCTTGTCATTGTAATTTCCATCACCCATTAGGGAGGCCCTTCCTTCCTGCCTCCCACCATGTCTGCCTCCTTTAAGAGTCTCTTACAGTAATGTTGGACAAGATAACCCTTAGTAAAGCATATTTGTAGTCAAGTACATGTAAAGGTAAAGAATGTAAAGCTCCAAGTAAATATCAGAAATTCACAGAGGAGAAACTATTAGGAGAAAATTAGATCCCCTACTAGTGTGTGTGTGTGTGTGTGTGTGTGTGCGCGCACACGCGCAGCTGGAGAGAGAGTGCAGCAGTTTAGAACACTTGCCACTCCTGCAGATGACCTGAGTTCAGATCCCAGTACCCATAACAGGTGGCTCACAATCATGTATAACACTAGGAAATCAGACACCCTATTCTGGCCTCCACAATCACACACTTAATAAAAGAAAACATAACTTAAAGTATAATATATATATATATATATATATATATATATACACATATATATATATATACACACATATAGTTTAAAAAGAAGCATTACCACTAAATGAGAGAAACCCTAATGTTTCACTATTGGGGGATTTATTAAGGCAACTCTACATAGTTAAAAAGGAGGTTTATTTGGGGGGTAACTTACAGCCAGTAAAGGGGTTGGTTACAGGATCCGGGAGAGGTAGAGTCCAGTCCAGCAGTGTTCTCTACAGAACTCTGCTCAGTCTACCATCCACCATCCAGGATCACAAGGAACCAAGAGACCCAGCACATCCTGATCTTTGGTCTTAAGAGCTCCTGTCTTGGCCCTGCCCCAGGGGCATGTCATAGGTAGGCGTGGCAGTTACCGGAAGCCTCACTGGGGCAGTGCTTCCAGGTCAAAGCTGAAACAAGTATCCACTACTGTAACTAGAGGTTTCCTGCCTTGCCCATAGTCAGGACAAATCTTTGTCACCCACGAGTCCCACAGTCGCTCAGACCCAACCAAGTAAACACAGAGACTTACATTGCTTACAATGCTTACTGTATGACTGTGGCAGGCTTCTTGCTAACTGTTCTTATAGCTTAAATTAATCCATTTCCATAAATCTATAACTTGCCATGTGGCTCATGGCTTACTGGCATCTTCACATGCTGTTTGTCATAGCGGTGGCTGGCTGTGACCCCTTCTGCCTTCCTGTTCTCTCTTTTCTCCTCTCCGTTAGTCCCACCTATACTTCCTGCCTAGCCACTGGCCAATCAGTGCTTTATTTATTGACCAATCAGAGCAACAGATTTGACATACAGACCATCCCACAGCACACTACATTTCACTAAACAAATAAAATGACTTCCATTTCAAATGGAAAATACCAGCACCTCTTTTAAATAGCCTTCAAGGAGTTTGCTGACAGGTCTACTAGTTACTCACTGGTAGGTGTTATGAAGTCTTACCTTCTCTACCTAACAGTCCCAAGTATGCTCTTACTCTGGTATGACAAGATAATGATGGCAAAAGTGTGTTAGGTTTTATGTGTGTATAAAAAGTGGCCTTCAGCTTCAGTATAAGTATCTGGGGTGTAAGGAGCAAGTGGGTTCTAGTTTCTGCTCTACCTCCTTCCTATAATGTGCTTCTAATACATAGCTAAGACTTAATTAAAAATTCTAAGTGTGCATGTTCTTTTTCCACAACCACTGAAAGAAAATTTAAAAAAGCTACATTTTATGTACACCTGATTTGGGGACTGAGATTCATTGTTGCCGCAGGTGCACATGGATAGCATTTCTAAAGATGGAAGCATGGAGAAATTCCTACTGGTGGCTTCTATGGGAACCAGACTAAAATCTAAAGAAAGCATGGTGAGAAGGGAGAAACTAGGCAGAAAATGGTGTATTTGAGAACACAGATGCTCACCTAGCAAACTGTGGTGCAGGCAGGTAGAGGATTGGCAGGGGTGGGGGGGGGGGGGTGGGGAGAGTGGCAGGCAGTCCTAATTCCCTGAGCCAATGAACACAATTTATTTCTAATATGCTCCCTGCAGGTTGGTTCAGGGAAGGCCTGAGACTTGGGGATGCTTTGGGCATGTTTTGAAGTATTTGTTTAACAATAATTTCACCAGGATAAAAAAAAAGCAAGCTGATTTTCTATTAGTAACAGTGCAGTTGTTTATTAATTCACTTCCACCAGCTAAAGCTATTTCAGCCACATATTGTCCACTTTTCCTCATTCTTGCTCTCATTGTGCTTTTTCACATTTCTGAATCGCACAGTTTCTGGAGAGTCATATTAAAAGGTTTTAAAGTGTAGTTAATAAATCTTTTGTTGTCATTATCAGCACTGTGCCATACATTACTAGGCGTCAGAATTTCAGCTGACTGTGACTATAAAGTTGTTGGTGGTAGTGTTTGTTTGGTTTGTCTTTTTAATTTGCACTAGAGGATGTTGTCTACTTGGGAAGGAGCAGAACCAATTTACATGTCACTAGTTCCGTGAAGTCGTGTACAGAAACCTGAATAAACTGGCAGTATATTGCTGGTTTATTCCAATAATGCTTTAGGGCCTATCTAGAAGGACACTATGGAAAGCCTTCCAGCTGGCGGCCTCTTAATTGGCCACCTGGCCTGGGCGAGGGGAGAATGCCCTGTGGGTTTAAGGGCACTACTGCTCGGGATCAGACACTTCATCTTTCAGATTGTCATGATGAAAAAATGAAATGTTCTGGCAGAGGGAAGGAGGTTTCCATGACAGCCTCTCTCAGTGGATCAGGTACTAGAGCTGATAATGGCATTGCCATATGCCCAGGGCCTCCCTAAATCTGCATCCTAGCTTTATTTACATAGTGCTACTTTCTGAGAAATAGAGATGGTCAATCAGTTACACAGTCTTTCTCTGGAACAGTGAAGCAATAGAAGGCACTAGATATGCATAGACGAACTTGTGTCCAAAGGCAAATTCATTCAGCCTAACCCATTTATTCTGGCACCGAGAGTAACTTTCACCTGTCTCTCTTGACTGTGACACTCAGTTCTTCTCAACAAAGATAGGGAAACAAGCAGAAATTGTTCTGTCACTCCTCTTCCTCTTTCATGATCGCTTCCAAATACTCCCACCTACTTCTTTGATAGCCTGGGTATGACCTCAAGTCTCTGAGAGATACGGAAAACATAATCTGGTGGAGAAGTTAAGTTTAGTACATAGATCAAGAAATAAGACAAATTCTTGGGCATTAAATGGGCTGCTGAAACAAATCAAGTGTGGAGCTTAGTGTCTGCCTAGCCCAAACAGGCTGTGTGGGAATAGGAAATACATCAGCATAAAATGACAAAAAGTCACATGCTAGATACTGCAGGCTAATTCTTATACTTACCTAACATGTGCAGTCTCCAAGGGAAACAAAGAGAGTATGATTCTAAAATTGGGACTTCTAGTGCTGTAGTTCTTAATCAGGGATGATTTTATCCCTCTTTAAGACATCCAACAATGTCTGGAGACATTTTTGATTGTTACAACTCGGAGGTGCCTCTGGCATCCAGACAGTAGAGGCTAGTGGGCTATTAGGTGTCATATAAAACAAGGGATGGCCCAACAGAAAGAATTAATTGGCACAAAATTTCAATAGTCTAGCCCTGAACTGGAGCTGTGGCTCTCACGCTTGAGCAAGCGTCAAACTCCCCTGGAGGGGTTGGTAAAATCTAGAGTGCTGGGTCCCACTTTACACTTCCTGATACAGTAGGACTGAGTAGATTTAGGATTTGTTTTTCTAACAAGGTCCTAGGGGATGCTGAAGTTACTGATCTGGGGAACACAATTTTCTTTTTTGTATACAGGGTCTCATATGTATCTATGTGGGGCTAGGAGCTTCTTAGAGCATCCTGCATACTCAGTGGATCAGGTATTGCCATATGTCCAGGGTTTCCCTAAATCTGCATCCTGGTTTTATTTACATAGTGGTACTTTCTATGAGGTAGAGGTGGTCATACAGGTATGCAGATGAAGGGCAGTCTCTTCTTGCTATAATAAAGGAATAAAAGGTTCTGATACATACCCCTATTCCCAGCATCTTAATCATTCTAGGCTCTCCCTAAACATTCTACTAACTGAACTACATCTTTAGCTTAGAAACACACTTTTGGCAGGCCCTGATCCAGGTCTCTACTCAAATAGCCCTGCAAAATAGCCTCCTGCCTGGAGAAAGTAGTTAGCCTCCCCTTAGACTGGAGTACTCACATGCTATCAATGCACACAAAAGGAGGAAGCTAAAGGCTTGCTCCTCTTTAAGCAAAGAGACTTCCCAGAGACTTAATTAAAGTTTGGAAAAGTATCCCAGGAGGCGGGGGTGGGAGTGGGGGGTCAATAAAATTGATCCAAATAAATTCTTTGCACATACAAAATAAAATCCACATGCACAAAAAGAAATTTGATCAATAAATTAGTAAATTCAGTGTGAGGAGGGAGTAATTAACAGGCCCATTTAAAGTGCGGAATACATTAAATACAGAATGAGTGACTCCACCGGGACCACTGAAGCAGGAAACACTGATGCATTTGAGAGGCCTGGAAGATTAGAAACATATTTCAACAAGGAGAAAAGAGAAGAGAGAATGGAGAGCCCAGAATTATGAAGATTCTGGGGCTTGGAGTACGCATTAGGGCCATAGATAGGTGCCTCCTGTTTTGAATTCCTAGGAAAAGATAACAAAATCACAGCTGCACTCAGGTTTGTCTTCCAGGCACAGGAAACCTTGAAATAATTGCTAAGAGAGCTATGCAAGCCACACCTAGTCATAGACACCATGTCAAGTGCCTTTATTTTAGAGTAAACAAAAAGTTTAACTCAGCTGAACAGAGAAGGTCTCATTGGTGTAGAACAAGCCCATGATGAGCTTGGGCATCCTGATGCTCCCTAAGATCACTTGTCAGGGGAACTGGAGCCAAAGCAGACTACATCGATAGTTCAAGCCCTGAGCTAAGGACCACAAAGGGCATTATTGATGGAAATAAATTTCTGAAGGCAAACAAAAAACTACCCTATCTCATACATTTACCCACATACTAAACTCAATCTCCCAAAGAGGTGGGACACGAAGAAAGCCAACTGTACAACTACAGGTAGAGCCATAAATGCAGAAATTGTTGAGATGAGCCAGATTATACCTAATCTTTAAGCTAGATGGATACCAGGCTCTTGATAAATGTCACATGCCTAGCTTGGACCTTGATTTCAGAGTCTAATTCCCCATCTTAGCCCCCAAGTGAGTCCCCTGGGGCTCCTGTTGGCAATTTTGCAATAGAAAGCTAAATTGGATCTGCCATGAATATGAATCATTGTGATAATTCCTTTATATCTGCTGGGGAGCTAGACCTAGGCCATGAACTATATCATCAAGAAGCAGAGCTCTTTGGCTTCTCTGCCCTCTTCATCATGCCCCCTGAGACCTCCGTGAACTTTAAGTAATAGCTTATCATCTTCTAATGGAGCTCAGTCTAGCTCCATGAATTTCATTCCTGATTTGTGAAAGGGCTTAGAAGAGATTTTTGCTTTCAGTGGAGCCCTACTCCTCTGAGACCATTAAGAAGACTTTCCAAGCCTGGGGAACTCAATGCTGGTACTTGGGAAGGGTCCCCAAATTCAATTTAGAAGTCCTTAGGCAAGTGTCACAGAAGTTCTCTGAGCTTCATATTCCCTACTGGAGGATTGGGGCTAGGCTGTAGCCTTACTGGAGGAGTGGGTGGAAGGTTGCTATGGTTAAGGCTGCTTCCTCTTTTTTAATTTTATTTTTAATTTTCCTCTGCCGCTTCCAATCAGCCCTTTCTCATTAGCTGAATGGGAAGGTTTGCAAAGCCAAACCTCTGGCACATTCCCTCAGGCAGTGTTTCAGTTCTCCTGCTTCCCTGAGCTTTATGCAAAAAAGCGCCTCCCAGGGTGCAGTGACTTGCCACACATTTGGCTGACACCTGTCTGTGAAGAGAGATGTCTGAAACCACTTTCTGAGAGCAGCCCTCAAGCAGTCAGGTCTGTGAAGTCTTTAGCAGCCTCTCTTCTTAGCCGGGCACAGATCCTGCTGCATGCCTGAGCATAAGTCCTTAGTCTAGTGAGCGCTTCCAATGTGCTGTTCAAGCCTGTGCTGACACCATGGGTGGCTTGTGTACCTGTCAAAGTGTAAAATTAGTTAAAATGCCTGAAGCTGCAAACTCCTAAGCCCTAAAAAAAGAGAACAGGGCATGCATGCAATATGTCAGTGATGGCACCCAAACAGGGAGGCATTGTGCCTTGAAACATTCCTACTAGGAAGAAGCTTGATGCCTCAAGAGGTAGTTCCTTCTGCTCCTAAATGATGAAAAGCCCATCCTTTGACCTAATTCCCAGAAGCCTTCCTATTTTTCCTGCAGGTGCCCTAATCCTGTTGCCAGCTGTTATGCATCTAGATAGACATTAGCAGCCTTGAAGACCATTGAAGATGGAGTTCTCCCTCAAGATCAGCTTTGAACCCCACCTACCATTAGCCACATTAAAAAAAATTGGAAATATCAGGGCTATGTTGAAATGCACTAAAGGATAGCTCCTCTTGATCAGAATAGGATGTGTTTTCTATATCTAGCCCTCGGTGGAGACACAGCATGTTAATCTGCCCCAAATACTAGAACCATATATATCACCGTCTCCTCCCTTAAGAGTTAATCATTGTGCAATAGACCACTCCTCCGGAAAGCTGATCCACCTGAAGGCATGTTAAGGATATGGGAGGAATAACTATTCCATTAATAGGATAGTGCATTTATATATCCCATCAGCCCCTCTAGGCAATCGTTTATACATCTTCACTATTAAGCATGTCAGCTTTTCTTAGTTCTAATTCAGAAGCACAACCTTTCCATTTCTACTTCCTATCTCCTTTACAGGTCAAAATTCTGAGCATGCTTGCTGGACATTCTTGCTCTCTTCCTGTTCTCTCTGAAGACCCACATCCCTTTCTATACCTCTTTGCAGAATCCATTGCTGACCTCACTCAAAATGCATGACTTCCTTCTTCCCTGTCTCCCTCTCCCAGAAACTGCCAGGATTTACAGCTTGACTTCCCTGTGTACTTTTTTGTCAAACGCTAGTAAAATGGTTGCTGGCCTTCCTTTTGAGTCTTTTTAAAAATTATTTCACCAATAAGACTAAGGACCTGCAATAGGAACCCTGATTTCACTATAACATATGTTGAAGACACAAAGAATCCAGACACTGCAACACGGGACATCCCGAGACCACCTCTGATAACATTTTCATTGTGTACCATGCCTTTGTAACTGTGCCAGATCGTTTATTAGGGCATACACGTCTTCTGCCTCTTAAGTACCTCCATAGCTTTGGTGGACAGCCCTAAACCTACTGTATAGTATTGGTAGTTGTCACTTGTGGTCACCATGTCGCCTCAAGCTCCCCTCCTCATACCTGAATTATGTTCATTCCAACTCCACTCCTTAGCTCATACACAATCTATTATCCAGGGGAAAGTTTGTGCCATTCTTAAGAAATGTTCACAATAATAAAGCAATTTGCTTAAACCCTAACCACATCATTCTTCCACTTTATTCTCTCCTCTCTCTCTCTCTCTCTCTCTCTCTCTCTCTCTCTCTCTCTCTCTCTCTCTCTCTCTCTCTCTCTCTGCCTGTCTCTCCACCACCACCAGGCTTTGTATGTAAGTGAACATGATTGCAACTGAATTTGAAGGGCATCCTTGAAAGCAAAAATACAGATCTAAAAATGCAACAGACAGCCTTAGGAGGCTCAGTGAAAAAGAAAACAAGAGCATTTCCCACTCCTTGCCTCAGGGCGTTATCAGCACAAAAGCTGCTGCAGCTGTGCACCAGTCTCCCTGAACCACTGGAATCTGTGAGTCAGTGTGCAGATGCAGCAACATAGAGCCTACACATGAGAGTCCAATGAACTATATGCAGGCCATGGCAATGCTACCTTCATGAAATGTTCTCTTATGTTCATTCTCGGAAGAAACAACTCCTCCCACCTTTCTAACCCTTTGCCCATTCTGGCCATTCAGAAAGTGTCATCCCTTTGCCTGGATACTTACAGTTTATGAAATATTTGAAGAAATCCCAGGTGTTATTTCTTCTCCAATTCTGAGACATATTTCTATTCTTGTCTGCTCATGTAGATTACAACCTCCACAGAGGGCAGGACTATGATAGCAATCCCTCTGCTTTACCACAAGGCCCAGTATACAAAGAATCACACAGCTAGGGGGTTAAATAAATATTAGTTTTAGAAATATCTAGAAAGGAAGATTAATAATGAGTGAGGTAAACAGTTTATCCTAATGCATTTTCATTATCATGGCATTGTTTAAGCATTTATTAGGTGCAAAGCCTTCTCATCTTATTGTAAGGGAACCCAGTTGACAAAAGAGGCTGAAATCCCCTTTTTGAACAAACCTATAACTCACAGTCTGTTATTCACTATTGTATTCTTCACGTGAAAAATTTCCTTTGGTCACAATTTGATGGCTCCTTGTCAGTGTGTCACCTATAAAGTGTGTGTCCAGGGGTGGCAATAATTTTGGTTCAGTCTACATAGGCTTATACGTGAAACACCATATTTGGGAAAATGACCACCAGTGAAGCCAAAAGTATAGCTTGGTGACAAAGAAACCCTCCTTCAACCACGAACCTTTATGAAGTTCCCTTGAAGAATCAATCTAACTTTTTTTTTTTTTGAGTTTTTGAGACAGGGTTTCTCTGTGTAGTTTTGTGCCTTTCCTGGGACTCACTTGGTAGCCCAGGCTGGCCTCGAACTCACAGAGATCCGCCTGCCCCTGCCTCCCGAATGCTGGGACTAAAGGCATGTGCCACCACCGCCCGGCTCAATCTAACTTTTAAGGGCCTTATTATAACAAGGAAATGACTTCATCACGTATATATGGCTGGCATGATACATTAACAATTCCTGTTGAGGCTTTCCTCAAGCACTAACATTATCTGTGCAAACCAGAGCTTCCATGGACATAGTTTAAGATGGGCCAAGCAACTATCTGCATTCTTTGAATGTGTCTCAAAAAGCTTTCTGAAAATCCCCTATATGATCCAGTCTCCTTATCACGACCTTACTACTAGTTTTCTTCTTAGTTTCTGGACCTCAGTCTAAACATCAACTCCTTCAAGAAACATTATCAGACAACCCCCTTGAATTTCTCATCTCATCTTGCTTTCATAAAATTCCCCAGGATTTGCAATTCCTAACATATGTGTTCATTCATTTTACCAAACTTAGTGTGTAACAATCTCCAGTAAAGATAGACATTTGTTTCACCTACTGATGTATTCACCACAGGGCCCCGCACAGTTGGTACTACAATAATTTGACTGATGAATAATTATGTTACAGTACCAGAACAGAAAACACAGAGAATTTCAAGTCAGTCACATAAGCTGGGTGCAGTTTCAGCAAGGTCATTTACTATACAAATTGTTAACCTCTTTGAGCCTAAGTTACCTCATTTGTTCATATTATTTTGTATTCCCCAACTTTGCAATGCTGTTTGGAGAAAACTGTAAGATAATAGATGCCAAACTACACGGTAATATAAATGGTAGCAATGGTAGCCCCTACTGTCAACTTGACTGTATTTGTAATCACCTAGGATTTATACCTCTGGTTGCCTGTGAGAGTATTTCCAAAGAGCTTTAACTGAGAATGGAAGACTCACCCTAAGTGTGGGTGGGACCACTCTATGGACTGGATTCTTAGACTCAATAAAAAAGGAAAACATGGAGAAGAGGACAGAGCAGCAGCATCCATCTCTCTCTGCATTCTGAGCACAGATGAACTATGAGCAGCCATTCTATGCTCCCAGCACTATCCTTCCTGCCATGATGAGCTGTATCCCTTCTAAGCAATGAGCCCAAACAAACTTTTCCTCCCTCAAACTGCTCTTGCCAAGTGTTTTGTCATAGCAATGCATAAAGTAACTAATGGGAGAATCTTGTACAAATAAAAAATTATCTTAATTACTTGAGACACCCAAAATAGCACAATGTTTCCCTCTAGAATGAATATCATAAGTACACCCCAAACCCTATCTTTACTCTACCCACAGATTAACATATATAGGATACATAATGCATCAAAACAAATGTAACCCTTTAGTGTGGGCATTTAATTTTATCTATGACCAGAGTTAGCTCTAATCCTGTAGAGCAGTAGGCCCAGGTGAGATGTTGGTTGAGAAAAAAATAATAAAAGTAGTATTGTTAAGATAAAGAGGACATTTTCCAGGTGAACACAAGCCATGTTCAGTGGGGCCACAGTGAAGCCAGAATATTGATTGAGTTGTTAGATGCAGAGAAAACAGGGAAATGGAGATAGAATTATAGATAAAATCCTTCTCTCCTTGGCCGGTTTTCATCTCAGGGACATTTGACTTTACAGAAACCATGTGTATGCATTGGCAAGGGGAGGAAGCCAAAGAGCAGGAAACGGATGCCAAGGGAGCTGTACTTAATCATAATAACCATTAGTATTGACTTTGGTGCCATCTTAAAGGAGCTATTTGTTATAAGAACCAATAGTCAAAACCCCAAGTTAGCCAAGCTTTGTCTTATGAGCTCTAAAAATAATGGTATTTTGCTGTTCATCTGTTTTAATTTTCCAAATTCAAATGCAATTTGAAATCAATTCAAAAATTGATTTTTCTTCTAAACAAAGAGACGTTAAAAGGAGAAAGGGAGGAAGGAAGTAGAAAGGACAGCAAACCAGGCTTTTCAGTGAATCACATAATCATACCTCCAAAAGCAAGAGCCCTAAGCAGTAATTATTCCCCTACCTGAGAAGCATGAAAGGAAAATGGGTGAGAATTATGACCACAGGAACAATACATGAAACCTCTCCAGAGCCAGGGCCAGCAAATCACTTACCTGCAGCTTCAAAAATGACATATAAAAGCAGGAAGAAACACAGTTAAGGTCAATTGGCTCCTGGTTTTTAAAGTACTGCCTCATTTTAATCAGCACCCCATGCCATTCTGCATCGCCAGCTGGCTAACTGGCTAAGATATTGGAGTTGTTTGCTCTTTATTAAGCAGCTTGAAAACAAAGTGGAAACACTTGAGTGATCTTTTGCACTTAAGTCAGTTTGGAGGGGGCCAGAAGAATATTTTGCTGCCAGGCACTTTGAATGTGTCTGCACCTCAGTGCGGTCATCACAATCCAAGGTCTGGAACTCTGCTCTATGAACCTTGGTTCTGTCAATGTCTCCAGCCTTTAGAGACTGAGTCATAATAGCCCAACTCACAAAAGAACAGAAGTTATTTATACATGCTGGTGAGATGGACAAATTCAACAACCAGAATAATTACAGTTAATAATTACTCACCATTTTATTATAGAGGAAAGAAAGAGAACTATTTAAATATCTCTGGAAGATGATTTTTTTTAAAAAGATGACTTTCTTCACATAAATCTAGACTCAAGAATTTTTGGAACTTCATTCTTAGAACTTTAAAGTGTGAAAGAAAATATTTACCACTTAGAATTGTTTTTATTTTTAAAAGCATGTCATGGAACAGAAATCACAGTACAAATGGAAGTGGACACTTAGAACAATTAAAAGGCAGTTTTATGCAGATAGAGTCTGAGAAAGTGAAATTGGAGAGATGTGTAAGGAATTTGACTCACTCTTCTTGTGGAATATGGGGAATTCCACATTGTACTAGAGACCATCTTTCTAAGGACTCAAAGCCCCTGGAGAGGTGGAACAATTCCAGATCTCCAACTAAGCTTCTTCCAGATTTTTATCAGACACCAAAAGCTCCATCATCTTGACATCTCACAAAGCACATGTTAATTCCCATGATTCCCTCCAAGATAGCTGCCTTGCTAGGGCCATGATATAGGTTGAATGTGACCCTCCAAAGTTCATGGGTTTGAAACTCAGTCTCAATCCAACAACATTCTTAGATAAGGAGTGAATTGGCTCTGCTACCATGAGTTGATTAATGATGTTATTATAAGAATGGTGTCATTCAGTCTTTCCCCGACTCCCTCTCATGCATATATGCTAGCTTGTCCCTTTGCCTGCTTTCATGCTATCACAAGGCATGGAAGGCAAGGAAGCCCTCAGCGGTGATCGTGGACTTCTAAGCCTATATAACTGTGAAGAAGAAAATGTCTGTTCCTTATCAATTACTAGATCTGTAGTATCCTGTTAGAGCATCACAAAATAGAGTAAGATAAGGCATTCTTGCACCTTGACTGTATGCATTCAAGAATGTGTCTTAGGGGGCTGTTATGGGAAATTGTAGTTAGCCATACCAAGAAGACTCTGGTGGTGCCTTTCATTTGGGGGTACCTCTTTTCTCACACGATTCTTGAATTCCAGACTTTCCTGTTAAAAATAAGGGATTCCTCTTACTCAGAGCCAGGGCTGGGAAAGGTAAAATTGGGGTAGGGCAGTGACAGTCCAGAAAGGATAGTTCTAAACTACTAAAGATCTAATCAGTCCTCTGAGGCAGTGAAAATCACATATCTCAATTGGCTAGAGCCAAGAAGGAAAGATGTGATAGACAGATTAGCTTCACCAATCTCCAAGATAGCCCAGTAAATTCAGGAACTGGATATAGAGTGGCATTTGAGGACCAGAACACTGTAAGAAGACACCAAAGTTTTTGATGAGCATCACTAGCAAAAGTACTATCTTAAAAGCTCAAAGGCTTTGATAACCCTTAATGTGGCTTTACCTGAAATTCTTAAGCTTGAATATAGAGCATGGGTAGCAAATGAAAGGCTTTATTTGGGTGGTATGCACTTTACATGGAGCTAGTGTTGGGCAGAAATCAAAGGGAGCTCCAGAGTTAAAAGATGAACTAGAAAGACTCAGACTACAAAATTGACAGGATTTTCATGAGTTTCAGAATCCCTCAGGAAAGTCAATAGAGGCCTACTATGCCTTACCTCAACACAAGTAGAAAACTGTGGTGACTGAAAGCATTTCTAATAAATAACATTAGCTAGCAGACTGTTCCTCTTTGTTTAGGGAGAATTCCAGTTCTATTTCTCAGCTAAGACTGCAATCCATGGCTTTAAACCATTATAGCAGCTGGAGTCATTATGAGTTAAAGAGCACTAATGTGAAATTTAGGGTCTTTAAACCTATTAGTTTTAGGTGGCATCAGATTATTTTCTCTAAATATTGTCTTCCTAGACCTTAACAAACTCAGCATGTAAGGCATAGAGGAAGCCTTAGAAGGACACAAATCTTGAATCTGTAGGTTCCCTGCAGTCTCTCTGACTCATACATGCAAACCTATTTTTTTCCTCTTTTGATACACTTGCTAAGGAAACTAACAACATAGGGAGTGAGTGATGCAAGTTACTATGATGCTACATCTTCCTTGTTCTTCTATTGATTACATCTCATTCCAGCTTCTATTGTCAATTAGTAAGACCACAGATTGTGACTATGCCATAAATATTTTCTTTTTTCTAAGTCTTTCCTCAGTATATTCCTCTACTACCAACATTTTATCTCTTTTTCAAGCAGATAACTACTCCACTAGGTTTTAGTTCTATCGTATTTTAAATCCATATTCATGTATTCTATGTTCATTGATAGGCTGACAAGTGCTTAGTAATAGAATCATTGAAGAGGAATATGTGAGTGAGAACAATGACTTTTAAGTTCTGCCAGTTTCCATGATCTTAATATTCTTACCATGGTCAATTGCAAGGTACCAATGTGATATCAGTAAACTTGGAGTTGAAAAGATGTGTACAATTGACTCTCATCTCTCCACAAATCTTCTTTCCTAAATTACTTTTGTTCTTCCTGTAATATCTAGTATAAGGAAGATGGCTCCCTAGTTTGAGATTTACATGTTGAAATTCCTACCATGATAACATTCCTGGCTTCTCAGATAACTTTTCTCCCATCCTCTTTGTCTCAAGTACTACTTTATTTAGCAAGACTGATGAATCAATTCAACTCGTTTTTTTGCCATGGATTGGCCAACTCCAGCCAATGAATGCCATCTTCTTGTTCCCCTGTTTTGTCAATAAAGTTTTATTGGAACATAGCTATGCTAGCTCTGTTGCCTACTTTTTATGGCTACTTTCTTACCACAGCAAAAAAGCCAAACAGTTTTGACCCAGATCAACCTTATTACTTACAAAGCCTATAATATTTACTGTAGGGAGTTTTGCATAAAAAGATGACTTACCTCTATTCTCTGGCTTTCTCCTTCATGCCTGCCTGCCGTGGAAGAATGTTAATGCTGTTCGGAGTTATGTGGGAATGTAACAACATGAGCTGTATTTCTAGGAAGTATACAGTTGTGATGGTGAGACAATCACTATACAATTCACAAACACTAATATATCTTGCTATGCTTTTATTTGCTACTTTTAAAATTTCTCACTTGGTTCTCATCTCAATCAAAAAGAACAAAAAAATAATATTTCCTTCCTAAAATCCACACTATGGCCTGTTTTTTTTTTTTCAAATTTTCACTCTTTGACCCATGTTATACTGGCATGTACACCCGTAGTGTCACACTGATCTTAGTCATATTCAGACACAGATAAAGTGGGCCTCTCAAGGAGTGTCTAAAGATAGATCACATAGACCAAATAGTGGAAATTTAGCCTAACAGAGAGGAACAGACTCATGCTTAACATCACATTCTTTGAAGCCAGATTACCTCTGCTCACCAAACAGCTCCATTTCTTCCAAGCTATGTGGCCTTTAGCAGTTTCTTAGCATATCTTAGATTCTATTACTTCATCCATAAGCTGAGGAGAACAGCAGCTCAAGTGTCAAGCCTGTTTTGGATATGAAATGAAAAAACTCTCATAGATGTTGTATAACTGTGCCATTGCAAATGCTAGCTTATATTACAGAACAACACGCCTGCTCTGCTAGAAATTTTCCTTGGTCAATAGAGCAGGAAGGGCTATGTTCACAAGATTTGGAACTTTAATTACATAAAGACTTGAAAATCACTTGAAAAACACCAGCAGGTGTTTCCTCCTCATCTTTTTAATTCCGGTCTTTGCAAGACTGCACCCCCAACTTGAAACGCCTCTCCTTCGTCTATAACTATCCAGCCACAACAAAGCTGCATTTCCCAAAATACTAGGGCACTTGCAGGTGATATTATGCAATTTTACACTTACTTGTTTCTTAATCCTTTCATGATATCTACGTTAATCATTCCTAAAAATTAGAACATTGAATGTAACTGCTAAGATGAAAATCTCATCTAGTTTACAAGAGGTGCTCAATAGATATACAGCAAATTACATCACAGAATTGATATTCTGGAATGAAGGTTAGGACGTGATGTAAACATGCCATAGTCACCAGGCTAAGATGTGCTATTAAAAGATACAGTAGTTGTTGCAGTTTAGTCGTTTGTAGACTATGGGTTCCAGAGTGAGCGATCCTGGATTCAAATCTCTGTTCAGTCTCATCCTGCACCTGAGGTGATAGAGAGAACTGGCTATCGAAAGTTGTCTTCTTACCTTCACATAACATGCTTTGGCAAAGACATACCCACATACATACATACATACATACATACATACATACATACATACACGCATACATACACATATAAATAAATAAGTAAACAAATAAATAAATGCAGTAAAACAATTTTTTTTCATATACCCTACTAACTAGAACTATGGTATGAGACAAGTCACTTAACCTCTCTGAGCTTTGGTTTCTTCACCTGTATCTTGAATACAAAGACTATCAATTTCATAAAATTATTAAGAAGATTAAATAAATAACTCATCAGAATGCCCATGTATTGGCTTACACATTACAAGGGTGATTACTAGTCGCGACAGAAACATTTATCAGACCACCTGAACACCATCTCCCCAAAATGGAAATAGAGCGCATACTCTGCTAAAAAGGAATCCCTAGGAAAGGACCAAGCACAGGGAGAAGCATGGGATGGGGAAAGACAGAGCGAGAAGGTAGCTGGATGATCCACAGTGTTTTACCACAGGGCTACACAGTGAAAGGACATTTTACATTTGAAGCATTCCAAACAAGTTTCTCCAGCTTCACAGATTTACCTCTGGCTGCTTCTTGCAATGCCTGTAATACCCCCAGACAGGCCTAAGTTGTACTCTTCAGAAGGAGAGGAGCTAACTTTGCACTTTTGAGAGACTCCTATTTAGTTTATTAAGTAATTAAGCTCCTGATGCACAAAGGGCAAAGCACTCAGGGGCTGTTGGAAGCCAGTTAAAGCCCAAATGGCTGGCCTGCAGCAAAGCATGTGTACACAGGGAAAAGCCTTTCCTTTCTGAGGCTACCTCTGCACCAATCTACTAATTAGACTGGGAAGGAGAAAGTGGATGGCAAGAAAGCCAGGAAGTGCCAACCTGAAAGTGGGGTGAGAGGTCCAGGAGGTAAAAGGAAATATGAGGAGGCTTAGGCTGCCTAGGTTGCAGTGAGTGCTAGGCAGGATCCAGGCAAAAACAAAGCACTGTACACAGTCCCCTGCAGAGACCCAGAGCCAATTTGTAACATTCTATAATGTGGGCTGTCCACAGCTAATTTGTAATCCTAGAATAGCCTATACTCTGAGTCTCAGAACAATCCTTAGAAACCCAGATTATATCACAAAGAGTTATTCTATGAGGATTCATCAAAAATAGTACAGCAGACAAGGCCCTCAAAGTGAACAGGTTGACCTTGTAATAAAACAAACACTTTTAGTTCCTTTCTATATTATTTAAAGTTGTATTTTAGGACATACTGCTTTCTGCCAATAAGTGAAAGCTCCTTACTCATTTCTCTAATTCCCACTAGTGCCAAACACAGTGCCTGTAAAAAATAAGTATTAAACACATGTTGATTCCCAGAGCTCAGCCCTCCATGGGAGACCTTGATTTGGGGGACATGGGGATGTGGGGTGGCTTGGGAGGGAGGGCCGGGGGGTGGGAGGAGGGAGGAGGTGGGATCTGTGCGTGGTATGTGGAGTGAGTAGAAAATTTCTTAATAAAGAAAAATGAAAAAAAAAAAAAAAAAAAACACATGTTAACTGAATTGCATCACCAAAATGGCTAAGGACCAGAGAAGAACCACTCTGAATCTGTTTGCCATTTGAAAAATGGAAATAGACCTAATATCACAGGATTTTGACTTCTAATCAAGTTAACACTTACATTCATACAGAAACATCTGTCATTATTAAGTGCTTAATAAATTTTAGGAATTGTTTCTATAAGATATAAGTAAAATTAATTGAGATATAGCATATAGATCAGGGACCACAGCTAATATCTAAATAGGATTCAAACATATTTGGATACAACTGGTAGAATCCATTAATAAATGAAAACTTGCCAATTTCTGTGTGTTCTGAGAAGGTTACTGGAATGGAATCATGGTAAACAAAGATAAAAGTTTCATTGACCTTGATTGGGGACTGGGAAGAGGGGCACAGCATAATCTCATGGCTACTACTAAGCACAGTTGGGTATTTGTCACTTGAGTTTGATTACTAGACCAGTCTTCTAGGCTTTATGCATAAATAGGGAGGGATAGAATAGTCAGACATTAACGATGTGCTAAAGGATGTAAAAGTGCTAAATTTAGTAACCTTAGAGGTGACTAAAGACAGTAAGAAAAAAGGTGAAAGGCGCTATATCAAGGCACCAAAACCAATTTGAGGATGTTGTTTGCCAACAGGTATGTACATATAGAAAGAATAAACAATTGAGTAAATAACTAGCATATAGTTTTATTAGCATATAAAATATGTTCCAGATTTTTGGTATTGAGTGCTACAGATAAGCAGAGATACTAAAATTACCTATGTGATAAAAGATAGATATGGACATACCTGCTTGAATGGGTATTCATGTTAATATGAATTAATGAACAAAACTTGAAAACTTGTGACACCAAATGGAGCATAAACATCTGTTTATAGTATGAGAGCTGAACAAGATGGCAGACCATCAAGTTTTCCTCCTTCAGCTGGAAATGAACGTCTCTCTGTACCTGGCTGCAAACAAAGCAGAAATTACCTATTAGAAGAGCTGATTTGAGGACACTGTATTGTGGATATGGCTTTTATGATTCTCTCTAAATGCCCATGTGTTAGAAGGTTGGTCCACAGGGTAGTAGAATTTAGAGTCACTGGCAGTAGAGTATGTGAATAGTAGATAGAACCTAGTGTAAGGCTTTTAGGTCCTTGGGGGAATTACCCATGAAAGGTATTAATGCTGGAATCAGGGACTAAGGTAGTTCTCAGAAGAGCTATTATTATAAAAGAGCAAGAGGATCCTCGCCTTACCCTTTGGCCTCCTGTCTCATTATGTGACTTCTCCCTTCCTCACAAGTTCCTGTCAACCAAACCATCTGCTATGGTGCTCTCATCAAAACTAAACAGAAAATCATACCATCCTCCTGGACTTCAAAAACTGTAAGTTAAATGAAACTACTTGTTATTAATTACTCAGCTTCATGAATTTTCTTATAGCAATAGCAAATAAGCTAATAAAGGGATTTACAAATAACTTTAGAAAGTTGCCAAATTTTTAATGCTAAATCCATTAGTGATAAGGACCACCTATGCAAAGTTTAAATTAAATATTTAAGTGTCTTTGCTGATAATGATTGAAAACATAAATAGCAAAAAAGAAACACATCTCTAATATAGATGATTTCAAATAAATTATGTAGGTACAAAACCCTTAAGATATTCTCCATTCCTTAAACCTGAGCCTTGCATTGTGATTTCTTTCCAAATACTATCATATGAAAATCTAGTTTTTAACTTGTTATTTTATGTGGAGAAATTATATCAGTTATGATAGTGGAGGAACCTAATCATCATCTCAACCAGCTTGTCAACTTCAATCTCAACTTGCCAGTGGGAAGTGATACTTATACCAATATGTACTATTGATACTGTGGGATGAGAATTGCCTTTTATATTTGCAGTCTCATCTGAGGTCCAGATCAACCCATGAGAAAAAATGCTGGACACTCCCAACCAAAGTGTCATCTACTAAATGCCTGATTAATATTTCTCAGAATTTTAAAGGTCATCAAAAACAAAAAAAACAAAATTCTAAGAGACATTCACAACCATGAGCAATTAAGAAAACATGTGCATTAAATGTGATATGGTATCTTGGATGAGATTCTTAAACAGAAAAAGGACATTAGGGAAAACTGAAAATTTGAGTACAGTATGGAGTTTGGTTAATAATACTTTAACACTTATTATTTATGAAAAATAGGGGATGGAGAGAGAGTTCCACAGTTAAGAGCCTGGCTCAAAATGATCTGCTGGTCTCTGCAGGCACTGCATGTATGCAATACACATGTATAGGCAAAGCATCCACATGTATAAAATACAATATATAAACAAAAATTATGACTATTGAACTACAATAATGTTCAATAATGTTAGAAACAACAGAGGAAAGTGAGTATGAGGATTATATAAAGAAAATCTCAACTACTCTGTAAATCTAAAAAGATTACTAATATAAAGTAAAAGGACCACCATTAAAATGCTAGAAATTTATCAGTTGTCTCCAATGTAATACAAATGAAAGAGGAATAGTATTCTACTTTGAGACAAATTACCAAGTGTTCTGGTGCCATAAAAACACCTGTACTTTGTTGTCACTCCTCAAAAAAATGGAATCTGCATGGATAAGAGACATTAGAGAGTGGTGGAAACATCCAAGGGACAACAATGTGTAGAGACAGCAACCTCAGGTGAACATGTAGTCAATGGTCAACGCAACATCGAATGCATATGGTGAACAAACTTGTTTGTGATGTTATAGCAGAATTCCAGGCTGGTGAAATGACTCAACAGGTAAAAGTGCTTGCAGCAAGAGCCTGAAGACCTGGATTGGATCCCCAGGACCCAGACCCCACAGTGGAAGGAGATAACCAACTCCTGAACGCTTGTGCACACACCCACACATCCACATGATAAAAACACATAAAAATTTTAAAAACAATATAGCAGAAATCTACTACTGATTTCCTAAAACATTGGAGAAAGAGTAGGAAGCTGAGATCCCCTAAGACACAAGTGAAGAAGGAAGCAGTGGCACTGGTTTATGTTTTATTTCTTGAGCACTAAGACATCTTGGGAATTAGATATACAGTGTGAAGCCTGCCCTGGGTCCTTTGAAAGTATGGTTTCTTGCCAGTGTGCTGAAAGTTAATGCATTCCACTTCACAAAAGCCAACTGCTAAATCTTCAGAAATTTTGTGAGCCATTTGTTAAATATGGATAGCCATTGTTAAAAATGAAATTACATGTGCATATAATTGAATTATATTAAAATGAAAGGTGATATTGTAAATGCATCTCTTTCTAATTCTTGTGCTATATTTCACTTTCATTGCCCTTGAAATTGGTCCATAGTATCTCTATGGTGGAGATCCCATGTAGCAGAATGATGTTATAAACCTCTTTAAACTCTACCTTTCCTGGCATTAAAACTATAGCTTGACATCAACCACAGGGAGAAATATTTATAACATGAAAATTAGAAACCACTAAATCTCAAGATTTTGCACCTTGCTTTATTGATAGTCTAGACATTAAAAGATAATAGATCAAGTATAAATAATGAAGATAAAATTTAAAACTGTTATATCTGTATTCATTTCATCAAGATTAGCACAAAACATAAATGATTTACCTTTTAACATTATCTTCTGATTTAGAAAAAATGCCTGCATCGCTAATAAACAAATGAAGTTCTGATACACATCTTTGTCATTTCACTTTCATTACTCATTAAGCATAACCGGAAATGTCTACCACATTTGTGTTAGTATGACATTCATTTATCATTCACAAATGTAGTTTGGTTACATATGTAAGAAATTGACAAAAATCAACATAACATTCTACAAGAACACTTTGCCTCTCTGGAATGAAATAAAAAAGAACAATGTATAAAATTTTAAAAATTGTCTGCTACCAATTTTAAAATAATATGACATAGAAATATATTTATAGGCATGTACACTTTTCTTTCATTCTGGAGAATTAGTTGTTCAGCTTTTACAAGTACACCACAAGCAAATTTTCCCCATGGTTTCAGGGATGCCATGATTATATCAGTAGTTAGTAGAGTCCTAGTTCATTGCTTAGGGTTTGTAAGTTTCTGCAAGTGAGATTTGTTGAACTCCAGCCTGAGAAACAAAAATAAGAAAGCAGAGACTGTGGGAAGCAGCTGGGCAGGAGCTGAGGCATGAGCAGGAGACATCTAGGAAAACTGAAAGAATGAAGACAAAATCCTCATACATGTTAAGTAGTTTTAGCCAAATAGTTCTAGCTGTGTCTCTGCTTCCCCCCAACTGAACCAGTTGCAAGTAAGCAAGCTCTATTCATATATCCTTGTTGTCTAAAGTAGGGCAATTACATTCAATTTGAAGAAACTTCTGTTAGCAGCAAAAAATTAGTATCTGAAATGGAAGAAGCTTTTATAACAGCGTGTAAGAACGTGAAAAATACAAGGATGAATAATATACTGAGATACACACACACACACACACACACACACACACACACACACACACACACACACACTACATGTTATTGTCCACTATTGGCTTTACCACAAATAATGAATACAGGACTTTGTCTATTATAAGAGGTGTCTCAGAGGATCTACTAATATTATAGTAACCAAATACCTTCTTTCAGAGAGACTCCTATCAAGTCAGAGTAAGAGAGAATCATACAATCATAGTCTTTCTTGATGCTGCTGCCTTAATTACTACACAAACAGTAGCTATCACCCATGCTTGATACAACTCTGTCTGTGTGTGTGAATGTAAAACCTTTAAGAAATCCCTTCACCTTTTTTGATGTTTTTAAAATAAAGCAGCAGCTTTCTAGTTTAACTCTAATATTTTACTTATTAAATGTGTGTTGTGATGGAAGAGAAAAGGGACAGGGTCAACTTAAAAGTTATAAAGTGACAAATCTCAAGACAATAGGATGCTGTAGCCAACACAAAATGATAAACAAGATCCCATCTCTTCCCAGCACCACATTCAGTAACTTCAAGCTGATAGCTTTAAATCGGCTTTGATATAAGTATTTATAACACATAGCTGCCCCAAATAGATAAGAAACCCCTACCATTCAACAACAAAAGAGTTTTTTAGTGAGCAAAGGATGTACACAGATGTTTTGCTAAAGACAAAAATGGACAATACGTGTATAGAATGTTGTTCAGTATCACCAATTATTTAATAAAAGTTAAATAATATAATATAAATATAATATATAATTTTTATAAATATAAAAAATATAAATAAAAGTTAAAACAACAATGAGATGTTGCATCAAAACTGCTACACTGGTCACTGCCAAAAACAAAAGGCAATGGATGCTAGACTTTTCATTTCAATTGTAAGCGATGTTAGAATTTTCGTTGTTGTAACAAAGCACCTGATGGACCACTTTAAAAGGAGAACACATTTGTTTCTGCTCACAATTCCTGAGACTTGTCTCCATTGTTTTGCATCATGGTGAGGCAGAGCATCAGAGCAGGGATGGCATAGAAGAGTAGGTTGTTTCCTCATGTCGGCCAAAAAGAAAAGCTAGAGTCAAAGAGGGTTCCAGAGAAACACATAGCTCCCAAGGGCATGCTCCCAGTGACTTAGACCTCACCCCACGAAGTTTCCAGAAACCTTTTAAAATAGCACTAGAAATGGGAATAAAATCCTCAATCCATGAGGCTGTGAGAGATATTTCATGTTTAAAGCACAATGGCAAGGATCTAGAGGAAGTAGAATCCTAATACACTATTGGCAGGAATATAAATTGAGGAAGCTATTATATTACAAAAAACAATATAGAGTTCTTCTCAAAAGCTAGAACTAGAGATTTCCATATGATCCAACAAATACATTTCTGGCAAAAGGAAAGTGGGGTACTGAAGAGATCCTGTACTCTCATGTTCATTGCAGCATTACCCCCAGCAAACAAAATCTGCATGGACCCACTGGAACAACATTATACTGAGACAGACAGTTACAGAAGAACAACTACCACGTACTACCACCTATATGGGGATTTAAGAGTCAAATTTATAGACGCAAAGAGCAGAATGTTGGTTGCCATGAACTAAGGCAAGGGGATATTAGAGGTTGCTGTTTCATAAGTATAGTCTTAAGTGTATAAAATGAATAATTTCTAGAGATTTCTAAACAACATTGTCATATATTTTATAATACAATATTGTGAAAATAAGATTCTCTGAAGAGGGTAAGTACTCTTACTACAATTTAAAAAAAAGATAGAGGAATAACTGATGGGACTCAGCTACCACCTTCATTTTACAACACAAGAATCCAATTTCAATTCCTCTGTCAATTCATTACCCAGTGTTTCACTGCACAATATTCCCTCAACAAACTGTGTCATTCCTACAAACCACGGGAAGTAAACAAAGCATTTGCTTATTAAAGAATAAAGATCTGATGAGAAGGGCTTTTAGGGTATGCTCAGTGGTTAAGAGCATTTGCTACTCTTGCCGAGGACATCAGCTTTGTTCCTAGCATCCACATAGTGACTTAAAACCATCTGTAACTGAAATTCCAGGGGATCTAACACCCACTTCTTACCTGTGTCGACAATAGGCATGCTTATGGTGTATGTGCACATATGCTGGTAAAACACTCTTATACATAAAATAAAAATAAATCTTTTGGCTAATTACGAAAAGAAAAGATCTACTGGGAATTGCCAATCAAACATATATTAGAAATGTTCACTTGTATTCCAGACAGATACTGAAGGCCAACTGAGCAGCTTTCAGAAACATTGTGTCTCACTTTATTTTCCTGTTGCTACAATAAAATACACAGACAAATGCAAGTTAAAGGATAAAGGGTTGCGCTTGCCTCACAGTTACATATCATTGGGGAAAAGGTACATTACTGTAAGATGAATTGCTAAAGGGTCTAATAAGTGAAATAACCAGAGCCAGGTATTGGGGTGAACACTGAAAGATCAGAGAAGCAGAACAAGCCACATCCACCCTCACCTTGCTAACTTCTCAGCTGATCTTGTTTCCTCAAACTGGAAGCCTCTGAGTTCTCACCCGAATGGATCTCAGCTGAACTGCTGCTAAAAGCCTAAAAACTTAAAGGGGCTTCTAGTTCCTGGCCATCACGCCTTATATACCTTTCTGCTTCCTGCCATCACTTCCTGGGATTAAAGGCATGTGCCACCATGCCTGGCTCAGATTCCAGTTTGTCCTTGAGCTCACAGAGATCTGGATGGATCTCTGCCTCCAGAATGCTAAGATTAAAGGTGTGTGTGCCTCTATGTCTATCTAGTGGCTGTTCTGTTCTCTGACCCCAGATAAGTTTATTAGGGTGCACAGTATATTGGGGGACACAATATCATCACATATTACAGTCCATAACTGCGGAGAAGGCACAGTTATGTGTCTATGCTGAAGCAAGAGCTAGCTGGCTACACTGCATCCATAGCCAAGCAGCAGAGAGCAATGAAATGCTTGGGCTCAGCTTCCTCTCTTATTTTCATCCAGACCAGGACTCAGCCCGTGGGATGCAGCCACCTATATTGGGTGGGTCTTTCCACTTCAATTAATATAATCAAGAAAATTCTCCACAGACATGCTCAGAGGCCCATCTCCTGGGGGATTCTAGATTTGGCTGGGTTAACTATTAGCCAAACCTATCAAGACCCAGAAGAGCTTCCTCTGATGGCTAGGCCTGGTTGTCAACTTGACTGCATTAAGAGTTACTTAGGGTTAAACATGCCTTGTGTTTGCAGGAGTGTTTTCAGAGGTGACTGACGTCTATGACAATGACTGGGAAGAAAATACCTAAATTACCAATGCCTTTCAGCAGGTTTCCAGTTTTAAAAGGAGAAGTAGTCTAGGGGAAAGCAAATTGGGTATAGGCCTCCATTCTTTATCCTGAGACAGTTTCTCTCAATGTCAACGCAATTCCAGCATTCTCTACACAGCTTTCAGGCTTTACACACTATGCTGAGACAGCTAAAATGTTCAAGTACTTGGACTCATAAGCTACCAGGTTCTCTGTCTTTCCTATATGCAGATGTCCATTGCTGTGCTATCTATTCCCTGTTATTTAAGCCTATTTATTAAAGCCCTGTAGTTGGAAGTTTTCCTGTCCTGACCACCTACTCCCCATCCTGGCAGCTGCTTCTTCCAAATTACCACACAGAGACTTAATATTACTTATAATTGCCTGGCCAATAGCTCAGGCTCGTTTCTAGCTAACTCACACATATAAATTAACCCATATTTCTAATTGTGCTTTGGAACATGGCTTATGGCTCGTTAGCTCATTTTCTACATATCCTGCCTGCTCCATGGCTGACTGGCATCTCTCCTGACTCAGCCCTTCCTCCTTCCATAGTCCTCTGTGTCTGGCTATCCTGCCTATACTTTCTGCCTGGCTATTGGCCTGTCAGCTTTTTATTAACCAATGAGAGCAATTCGTATCCACAGTGTATAGAAGGATTGTTCCACAGCAAAGCCCTATTTTATAATATATAAATATGACCACTTTAGGTACATTCTTGTGGCCATCACCTCTAAAGAAGCCTGTCTAATTGACTACCCTTCATGGACACCTTTCTATTCCAGCCATGCATTAACATTTGAGACCATGAAGGGATCAGAAAAAGAAACTGGATTTTAAGTATTTTAGGTATGCAGATGCTCCCAGGTAGTTTAGTATTTATCATAATAGTTTCCACACATTACATTGATTCTCAGCTCCTCACTTTTACATGCAGAAATTTTTTATTATTTTTATTTTTGTAGTACTGGCTATCTTGGAACTCACTATGCAGACCAGGCTGGCCTTGAACTTTGAGCGATTCTTCTATCTTGATATCTGTTATATTCGAATATTCTTGTTTCTTCATTATGTATGGTTATATTAATAAAATATAGAGTGCTTTGGTTTTTCTGTGTTTTGCTTTCCTAAACTAATCCTGAAACACATCATATTTCATCATCAAATTAATTTTTGGGAAATAATATGATAAAATTGTAAAAGTGAATTCTTTGGGAGGTCAAGCCATAGATGATGCCAAAGTGCATCAAATTCTGAACAGAGAATAGTCTATCTTGTGCAACTAAAATATATGGTAATGCAGTCAGGTGACAAAGAAATGAAAGGCAGAAAATGGGACATCTTCCTTTATTCTTTGAAGGAAGAGAGAAAGACTATCAGTAGTTGGGCTGGAGTGCTCTTGATTATTACTGTCAGGATAAGCCAAGAATTGCACAATCCTAGGAAGGATCTGTGATGCTTAACAAGACAGGGGAAGGGAGGCATGATATAAGAAAAGCACAAAGTACAATTTAAGTCCTAAATCACTAAAAGATAGATCTTTCCTCAGCAGAAATGGGGGATATAGATGGCTCAGCCAGTAAAGGCACTTGCCACAAAACCTAACAACCCAATCACATATGGCAGAAGGAGAGAAATTACTCTTGTAATTTCACATGGACAAACACACACACACACACACACACACACACACACACACACACAGGGTGTGGAAGAAAAATTATAAAAAAGAAATCTGAAACTTCACTTTGCATTTTTAAAATACACATAATTGCCTTTGGAAAGGATATAACTGATAAGGGACCATAATCCAAAATATAGAAATAATTTAAAACATTCAAAAATACAGTCCAATTTAAACTGGCCAAAGTCCTTAACAGATACTTCATCAAAAAAGACACACTATTGGCAAACATCTGAAAAGATGCTGCCTATCAGGAAAATACAAACTAAAACAACACTGGGCTACCATGCCACATCCCCTAGGATGGCCAATCTCCAGAACACTGGCAATAGCAAATGCCAGTGGGGATATGAAGCAGTAAGAACTCTTGTTAATTGTTTATTGTGGCAATTCTCAACCTATGAGTTGCAATCCCCTTTGGAGTTCGAGGGACACTTTCACAGAGGTCACATATAAAATATCCCACATATCAGATATTTACAATTCATAACAGTAGCAAAACTACAATTATAAAGCAACAATGAAATAATGTTATGGTTGGTGGTCAGCATAACATGAGAAACTGTATTAAAGGGTCACAGGAAGATTGAGAACCTTTG
This sequence comes from Peromyscus leucopus, assembly GCF_004664715.2. Taxonomy (NCBI): domain Eukaryota; kingdom Metazoa; phylum Chordata; class Mammalia; order Rodentia; family Cricetidae; genus Peromyscus; species Peromyscus leucopus. The sequence continues at coordinate 112,791,963 of NC_051083.1, forward strand.
GCATAGAGGAATGCAAAATGATAGCAGTTTCTTAGAAAAGCTAATCATACTGTTACCATAAAACCTAGCCATCACAATCTTTGGTATCTATTCAAATGTCCTGAAAACTTACGTCCTGAACAACACCTATGCATGGGTGTTTAATAGCAGATTTATTTTATAATTGTCAAAACTTAGAAGCAACTAAGATGTCCTTTAGAAGTAAATGGAAAATAATGGCACATCAAGATGCGAAAAATTATTCCATGTGAAAAATAAATGAGTATCAAGCCATGAAGAGATATGAAGAAAACTTAAATAACTGAGTGAAGTATGGAAGTCTGTGCAGTAGTTTCAATTATCTGACACACATAAGAAGACAAAACTATAGATACATTTTTTAAAAATAAATTAATGGCTGACAATAGCAAGGGAAATGAATGGGCAAGGCTCAGAGAATATTTTCTTACATTTTAATGAAATTTGTATAATTTTAAATAATACTGTATATTTAGCATATTCTGATCCATACTTCCACTTGCCCATTTTCTATCCCTTGCCATCCCACAAGTCTCCTCCATCTTTCTAACGACTTTGACTTTTCTTTCTGTATCTAGATAAAATCTAGGAGTTATAAATGAGAATAAACATATTTGTCTGTTTTGAGAATGGCTTGATTTATTTAATATGATTATCTCTAGTTGTATGCATTTTCTTGCAAATAGCATAACTTCATTTTCCTTATACATTTTTCTGTTGTTGGACCTCTAGGTTGGTTCTGGAGCTTAACTATTATAAATAAAATTGCAATATTTGTTAATGTTCAAGTATCTGTGATATGTTAACCTGGGGTCCTATGGGCAAATACCCAGAAGTGGTATCTCTGGGTCATACTGACAATCTAGTTAAATTTTGAAGGCCCATACTGACCATCAAAGTGCCTTGACTAGTTTATATTTCCACCAGTAGTAAATAAAAGGCTCCCATTTCTCCATATCCTTGACAGCATTTATTTTCTTAATGACTGCAATTCTCAGTGGAATAAGAATGGGACCACAGTGAAGTTTTGATTTGTGTATCTATGATGACTGGTGAAGTTATTCATGTATTTATTAGCTAGTTGTCATTCATCTTTAGATAGCTATCTGTTCATTTTTCTCTGGGCTCAGAAGAATATTATTGCCAATAAAATGAGTATGGTGATATTGGATAATGCCATTATACATTTATCAAAACCCATAGAATGTACAATAGTGAAATCTAGTGTAAATTGTGGGCTTTGGATATGATATAGGATCATCATTTGTAACAAGCATACTATTCCGGTGGGCAATGTTGATAATAGGGAGGCTTGCACATGTTCAGTGGTAAAAAGTGTAAGAGAAATCTCAGGATGCTCCTCTCAATTTTGCTGTGAAGACAAAACTTCTCTGAAAAGCAAAGCTCATTATAAAAAATTCCCAGTTAGATTGTGGATGACACACATGACTAAATGTAGTGACTGGATGAAAATTACTGCCAGTAAGTTGTATCAATTGGTTATAAAGTTTCAGAATATATTTTTAAATAATGTGTATTTTGCTACACATAGCTAAGAAGCTCTATTTATATTTACTCAGGTGACAATAAGAAAAACTAGGCAGAATGAATTGCTTATACTTGGATTTACGAAAATGAAAAAGAGAGGTGGGAGGGAGGAAAGAAGCAAGAATTATAAATTGGGGCTTGGAAGCAGCTTAGTCAGCATCCATTATAACCAACCCCTCAGAGAATGCTAAAAGTACTAACGTGGTAGCACCATTGGGACATTGGCATCTGCGGAAAGAAAGAAGCACAAGGTGAGTTTCTGAGAGAAACTTTAGCATCTTTCCATCCCTGGTTCTTACTCTCCTTTCTGGGTCCTGATGCCTCTGTGCATGCATGCAAGTGTGCCTGCATGTTTGCCTGCATGCACGTGTGAGGAAATAAAAGGTTGTCAAAAACACCCCAACAAATGAAGAGTCACTCATAGAACTAAATCGACCCAATAGTGAGCATTTAGATTTCTCTGCTTTTAATTTCAATTCTCAGAACTACAAGAAAAGGGAACTACAAGAAAAGGGGTCCACAAATCCTCACATAGTCTCTAGAGCAGCAAAAGTGCAGTACAGATCAGCACAATGAGCTCCTGTCACAGACTAACTACATAGTATTCACCCACTGCTCCAAATTGCTAGGCTAGACTAAAATGACAATTTCTGAGAAATGGAGGAATTAAATGACTAAATTGATTCACACCCACTTCTTTAGTCCCTCTCCCATTCCCAGGATCATTCAAATGCCCCCAGAAGAGTACTCCTCAGGAAACCTTCCCTCTGCCCCTGCCTCTGTCCTTTGGTTGATAGATTCTAAAACTTCTGCAGAAAGAATCTGTTCATGCTACATAACAAACAGCTAACATTCATTGCAAGCACACTGCATTTGCTAATCAGGACCAGCCCTGCACATTACTGCTGGTTCTTTATCAGGAAGACTTTTCAACCACAGATATATAGAGTGTCTAATATGCACATGACATATAAATATATTTTTCTATAGAGATACATGGATAAATAAGACAAGGAGCTTGTACTCAAAAGGTTTTATAAATAGACAAAGAAGATACACAAATGTATCTTATAGGATGGTTATGACTGGACTACAAAATGTTACCCACAGGCTCGTGCATTGAAGTTTAGTCTCAAGCCTTCACATATTTATTAACTAGTTGTCATTCATCTTTTGAGAACTATCTGTTCATTTCTCTGGGCTCAGAAGAGTTTTAAGAACAATAAAACTTTTCTGTATGGTAACGTTGGATGCCATTATACATTCATCAAAATCCTATTATTTTTGGAATGTTCAGGAGGTAGGTAATGGCTGAAAAATTACATCACTATAAGCACGTCTTTAAGAACCCAGTCTCTTTATGTAAACCACGAAGTAAAGAAGCTCCTTACCATACATTTCTGCCACCATGATGTTCTGTCCAAATGCAAGGAGCCAAGCAAAAATGGACTCATGTAAGTTTGAGTTAAAATAAACTCTTTCTCCCTGGAGCACTAACTCACTAACTAATGTAATAACTGAGTGAAACCTAGCTCTTAACAGAGCAGAAACACAGAAGTATGCAAGCATGTGATATCTGGAAAGATTAAGGCCAAGAGGAATCAGGATGAAAATTATCAGCTCATGTTTACTGAGTATTTACCATTTGCTCAAATTGCATAATAAGTCCATTTTTCATATACCACCTCATTTAATTCTCATAATCAAAAAAGTAGCTTCATCTCCACATAAAGATATAAAGAAAATAAATAACACATCCAAAATCATGTAACTAGTTAAAGCTTGGAATTAGCCTGCTACGGTTTACATGTTTGTGTCCCCCAAATTCATAGTTAAGATTAGTTTGTAACTAATATAAAAAGGGATTCAGTCTTGATTGTAGGGCTCTCATAATTAGAATTTATCTGTTTGAAACAGAACTGAAGTTCTAAGTCCCTTTTTCACAATGCAAAGATGGTTTAGGAGTTGGGCTCTTACCAGATAGTAAATACATAGGCACATTGGCCTCAGGCTTCCTGACCTCCATATTTGTGCAAAATGTCTACTGTATACAATCTACCCAGCCTGTAATATTTTATTCTCAAATCGCTGAGGATCTATTCTAGATCTTTCTTACTCCACAACTCAAGGCAGAGTACAGAGAAAAAGATACTATAATCTTACAAAGATGGCAAGATTCTTTTTTTATAATTTTAGGATTATTGGCTCTCTCTTTGTCTCTCTCTCTCTCTCTCTGTCTCCCTCCCTCCCTCCTCCCCTCCCTCCCCCTCTCTCTCTTTCTCTCTCTCTCTTTCTCTCTTGCTCCCTTGCTCTCCTTCATTTCTTTTTGTATGGCCCAAGCACTATTCTATACTAGTGAAGAAAAGATGCAAATTTGCTCCTCCTATTTGAAGTTACATTATAATGAAAGGTAAGTTCTCTTAGGGAGAAAATCTAATGTATTGTAAGATATAATCTAACAAATGCTTAGGGCAAAAGTAGCTAAGGACAGCTAGCAAAGACTACCAGGTACATCTTTGTAGTGTAACATAGTTAATAAGAGGACACACAACAGATAAAGAATGGACAACTAACCAAAGAGAAAAGGAGGAGGAGGAGGAGGAAGAAGAAGAGCTGTAGGGATATTTTTAATTGAAGGGAAGAGTACAGATGAAATTTAAATAAAATATTGTTTTGGTAGTTTCAAGGGAAAGTGAGGGTATATGTAAATTAGTCAACATAATGCCTGGAGTCAGAAATAGATCCAGGGTCCTGTCTCCTAGGAAACTAACGAATTAAGACAAATGTGTCTAAAATCCTTTATTTGAAAATCAACAACTGGATTGGAAATTAAGGCTGCTTTCAGGCAAGAATGAAAAGTTCCATTGTCATTAATATGATTCATACGACAAAGTTTTGAAAACCTAACATATTAGTCAGCAAGAGTTTTCAGTATTATATTCTTTAGTTAATTTCCAAAAGGATTCTAAGTTAATTTTTCCAGGTTCACAAAATTCATGCTGCAACTCTAATGACCTGAGTTTTAAGTAGCAGAGACATTAAAAGGTAAGCAGGCAGCTCTGTCTACACAGAGAGGAAGTAATTTAACATTCTCCAGTGCACTATAAAAGGGAAGGAATAAGATGGGAGGGCACAATTGGAGTAAGATGAAGTAATACTCTGTAGAAGGTAGTGTGGCCCTGCTCAGAATACTGAGGAAAGTCTGTTAAATTCAAGAACAGATTATGGGCAGAATGGCAGTAAGAGAACCAGAGGGGGAAACCCTATTTACATCAAGTCAATACAGTGTAACAGGTTCACCAAAGAGTTTAAAATGGGTTTGTATTTACACAGGACATGAGGAAATTTCACATCATAGACCACAAGTGTAGAAAAATCTACAAGCTGACTTAGAATATACAAGACATGGAAAACCAAAGAAATGCTATCTCAATCTGCAAGGAACAAAGCAGAGAACATATTTCGTCAAGAAATAGATATCAGAAATCAAGTTCCACCTCTATTAGTCAATAACCAACAAAATCAAAAGTACACACAGAGAAGTCACACTGCCCAATTAGTATGAATAAGCAAGTGAGACAAACAAAATATTAGGAAATTAAGAAAGCCAAAGTTAATTGAGACACTATTTCCACCTGTCTTTATCTTCCTCAGGAAGCAGGCAATTACATGGAACCCTAATTACCTCCTTCTGAAGGTAGGAAAATCAGTTGCAGTAGCTAATGAAAATCAAGTTCCCATAGATGTGTTATGGTGGGAATATGGAGAGGGTGAGTAGACTTCCAGCAACATGCTACAGTCATTTTACTGAGACGAAGATTACTTTAAACCTATCAGAAATGAAACTCTGTTATCTTAGCAACTGTATGCTACTTTTCTTGTTTTTGACAGAAAATTCTTAAAATAAACAGTTCCAAAGAAGATTTTTTTTTACTCCTGGCTTCAAATATTTCAGTCTATAATGCTTGGCTCCATTGAATCTGGAACATGGGAAGTCAGAATATCATGGCACTAGGAGAATGTGGCAGAGGTACTCACACCATGGTAGACAGGAAAACGAGAGGGATGCTTTCACTAACTGGTTTTGTATTCCACTTAGATTTGTGGCCTGTGAAGAACATCCTCCCTAACCTTAGTTAATTCTCTCTGGAATTCCCTCTAATGCACAAAGGGAATTGTGGGTTGCTAATATTTTAGGAGCTTCCCATTCTATTCGAGATAAACCATCAGGTACTCTTAACAATATACAATCTTTTAAAAGGTGATTGTATTCTTTTTGAGAACTTCATGCATGAGAACATCATCTATATCACCTCCCTCCATCTCTTCCTCCAACTCCTCCCATGTCCCCCTCTAAAATTCATGAGCTCTTCTTCAGTCATTATTGGAACATGTATATATATTGGTATGTATGTATATATAGATATATATATATACATATATATATGTGTGTGTGTGTGTGTGTACACTTAAGGCATAATCCACTTAATTCACTTAGCTTTTCTCATATGTACATGTGTCTGGGATTGACCATTTGGGATTAGGAAACTTATGTAGGAGCACATCCATGGTGGAAATCTATTCTTCCTCTATTTTCCCAATTAGTACTCCATTTACTTTCATGTGTGTATTAATCAGGGTTCTCTAGAGAAACAGAACAGATAGAATTAGTCTATATCTCTATATATTTATCTTTTTAATATATATAATATATATTATGTGGGGGTTATTAGGGTGGCTTATTACTAGTAGGCTATGGTCTACTAGTCCAACAATGGCTATCTACCAACAGAACATCCAAGAATCCAATAGCTGTTCAGTCTATGAGGCTGGATTTCTCAGATGGTCTTCATTATATATTGGAGTCCCAAAGAAGGAGGCTCTAATGCTAGGGAAGGAACAGACTTGCCAGTGTAAGTAAACAAGCCAAAAGCAAAAGCTTCAATCTTCCACATCCTTTAAACAGCTGCCAGCAGAAGGTATGGCCCAGAATAAAGGTGGATATTCCCATCTCAAAATATCTGGATTAAAAGTAGATCCTCCCACTTCAAATAATTTAATTTAGGAAAACATCCCTTGCAAGTGTATACCCAGATGCTTGGGTTTTAGTTAATTCCAGATGTAGTCAAGCTGACAACCAAGAGGAACCATCAGAATTCCACCCTTGTCAGCTTGACACACAATCATATCTTGTTAGGACATGCTTAATTTTCTAATGAAAACAATAATCAGGTTATAATTCTGCCTAACACACTATAACTGTCTGATGTACAAACACAAACACATTAAAATTTTTAGAATAGGTGGCAATGTCCCTTAAGGGAAATTTTATCATCTCAAAAGTAAAATACATCCACTGATAATCTCTTAATTGATGTTACATTACATGATAAAGAAATTCAGGGAAGAAAACACAATATCTGTACAAATACATTTTTAAACAAAATGCTGCAGAAACACTCACGCCAATTATAATCCTCATTTCCTCTACTCCCTGTTCTGTATTTCCTCTACTGTCTGCAAGCACTTCAGCAGGTCTTGGATATTTCCTGCAGGAGTGACACATACCTTCATTTCTGATGGCTCTGTGCCATTTATCAACCTGCCTGGATTAGGCAGGCTGTTGTAGTTTCCCATTGACTTTAATCACAGGACAGGGTAATACCAAGAGACACCCTAAAGGATCTCCTATATTCCAGACATAATCCTTTTTACCTCCGCTGTGGAGAAGCAATCCAATTTCCCCATGGTAATCTGGATCAATTAACCCTTCTAACACTGTCATTCCTTTCTTAGCCTAGTGGACAGTGGGAAGTCTGAGCTTCCAGTTCAATGGAATGTACTTCTAGGCCAGTAGTACTGAAAGTCACTGGAACAGGAAGCAAAAATTTTCCTAGTGAGTCACTAGGGGTGATAGTGTGTAAAACTATTCCCTTTCCCTTCCCTTGATTCCTGGACCTGTGAATCCTGGCTATAGGAGAAACTACACCATATATTGGATGCTGATTCAACACATATACTACCTTCTGGAGAAGCCTACCCCAGACCTCCAGGGTGCTGCTACTCAGTTGGCACTATAACTGTGTTTTCAACAGTCATTTCATCATTCCATCTTTCTATCAGGCCAGCTGCCTCAGGATGGTGGGGGACATGGTAAGACTAGTGGATTTCATGACCATGGGACCACTGATGCACTTCTCTGGCTATAAAGTGAGTTCCTTGGTCAGAAGCAATACTGTGTGGAATACTATTATGGCAGATAAGTCAAACTGTAAATCCATGAATGGTGGTTTTGGCAGAAGCATTGTATATAGAAAAGGCAAATCCATAACCAGAATAAACACCTACTTCAGTAAGGACAAAGCTTTGTTCTCTTTGGGGAGAAAGTGGTCCAACATAGTCAGCCTGCCACCAGGTCATAGGTTCATCGCCCTGGAAAATGGTACCATATCTGGGACTCACTGTTGGTCTCTGCTGTTGGCAGATCTGGGACTCAGCAGCAGCTGTATCCAGGTCAGCCCTGGTGAGTGTCAGCCTATGTTGTAGAGCCCATATATAGCCTCCATCCCTGCCACCATGGCCACCTTGTTCATGGACCCATTGGGCACTGTCAAGGATGTCTAGAGAAAGAGGCTGACTAGCCACAGAACAGGTCATCTTATCTACTTGATTATGGAACCTCTCCTAAGCTAAGTCACCTTGTGATGAGAATTTATATGGGACACAAATATCTTCACATCCTTTGCCCATATCTAGCCACATACTTCTTCCCCAGATGTCTTTCTTACCAATTTTGCAATCATGTTTTATATAATTCCATGACCATCCAGGCAGTCCATTGGCTACAGCCCATGAATCAGTGAACAATCACATGTATGGCTGTGGTGGTATTGTGTTCCCCAAAATATTGTGTATCCTAATAAACTTATCTGGGGTCAGAGAACAGAAAAGCCACAATATTAAACATAGAGGATAGGCAGTGGTAGCACACGCCTTTAATCCTAGCATTCCAGAGGCAGAAATCCATGTGTTCAAGGATACAGCCAAGCATGGTGACTCACACCTTTAATACCAGAAAGCGAGCCTTTAATCCCAGGGAGTGGTGGTAGAAAGAAGAAAGATATATAAGGTGTGAGGACCAGAAACTAGAAGCTTTTAGCTGGTTAAGCTTCAGGTTTTTGAGCAGCAGTTCAGTTGAGAGCCATTGGGATGAGGACACAGAAGCTTCCAGTCTGAGAAAATAAGACCAGCTGAGAAATTGGCCAGGTGCGGTTAGCTGTGTCTCATTCTGTCTCTCTGATCTTCCAGTATTCACCCCAATAACTGGCCCCGCGTTTGATCTTATTAGTAAGAACTGTTAAGATTCACACTACATATGGCCATTTTTTCCATCCAAACAAAATGTATTTCCACATGTACTGTGCTAATTTCTGCCCCTTTGCTGGTGTCTTTCAGGGTTATCCCAGAATGAGTTGTAACGCTGTAGTTGTCCACTTGTGCAGAGTCATCAGTAAACTAGGCCCTAGTCTTCTCTTCCTCAGTCAACCCATCATAAGGCACACCCCCATGAGGCTATATATAGGTGCATGCTTGAGAGCAAATGGCATTATAATGGGAATAGAAACCATAAGCATTTGAGCAACTTCTTCATGTAACATGCTTATGTGTTCAGGACCTTCTTGGGCTCAATCATATATATACCACTCTCATTTGATAATGGATTGCTGCTGTGTACATACTACTTTATGGTTTGGCTGGTCAGATAATACCCACCTCATGATGACCAGTTTAGGTTGCAAGGTAACTTGATGGTCCATTGTGAAATGTCCAGTTCAGCCCAAGAAGTTGAAGAATAGTTGTCTGATTTAATGGCAGAGCCAAGAATAACCATCACAATGTTTTGTTTTTATCACCCAACTAGTTTTATTACAGTTGCTTATACAGGCATGAATGGAGTTCTTTATATAAATAACAGTGGCTACACCAATGAGGATAGTGTTTCTCCATCCCACAACAAAATGAACAAAAACGGATATACAATCGATACATGAAGACAAGTCATTAAAAGACATGAAATGAATATAGAAATGTAGTCCTAAGAAAGGGGTCACAAATCTAAAGTAGTTAGGCTTTAAGTCTCAGTAAGGCAAGTGTGTTCTTCAGTGATATTTGTTTTTGTTGTTTGTAAGGTATGTACTTTTATTAAAATGGTCTCGTTAGTGTATAGGCAAGCCCTAGATGCCTTGACACCTCAGTGAACTCCCAGGGAGATCAAAAGCAGTGAACAATGGAGGATCTGGACATGTTGTACTCCTCCTTGCTGATCCACATCTCCTAGAAAGTGATTAGTAAGACCAGGATGAAGCTACTGATCCACATAGAGTATGAGCACTTAGAGAAGTGATGGTCTTGATCTTCATGATGCTGGGAACCAGAGCAGCAATATCCTTCTGCATCTTGTCACTGATGCCTGATCACACTGTAGTGACACCAGACAGAACTGTGTGGGCATTGAGGTTTTGTAGATGTTGACATCACACTGTGACGGAATTAAAGGTAATTTCTTGGATGCCACAGGATTCCATATCCAGAAAGAAATGTTGGAAGAGACTCTCTGGGCAGTGGATCCACTCATTGCCAAAAGTCTTGACCTGGTCATCAGGCTTCTCATAGTATTCTTCTCTCAGGAAGGAGAAGGATGCAGCAGTGGCCATCTCTTGCTAAAATTTCATGGTAACATACAACATTTTCTCCTTGATGTCATGCACAATTTCCCACTCAACTATGGTAATAAAGCTATAACCGCACAGTTAGAATTTCCATGAGGTAGTTTGTTAGATCTAGGCTAGCCAGGTCCACATGCATGATGGTGTAGGGGAAAGAGTAGCCTTCATAGCTGAGTACACATGACCAATCTCTGGAATCTATCACAAGTTGGTGGTAAGACCAGAGGTATCCCAGGTAGAACTGTCTGAAAGGTTAGGTACATGGCTGGGGTGTAGAAGGTCTAAACATGATCTGGGAAATATTTTCATGATTGGCCTTGAGGTTCAGGGGTTTTTCAGTGAGTAACATCAGGATCTCTGTCGGGGGCACATGTAACTTGTAAAAATTGTGGTGTCAGATATTTTTCATGTCATTCCAGTTGGTAACAATGCTATGCTTGACAGGCTATTTCAGGGTCAGGATGACTCTGTTTTTCTAGGCCTCATGGCCCACATAGTCCTTCTGGCCTATGCCCAACATCACATCCTGGTACAGCAGGAATTCCATGTTGAGGAGAAGATTGCCTAGTGAGCATTATCAGCTACAAATCAGTTTTTCAAAAGCTGAATTCATTGTTGTCCAAGTCATCCATGCCAACTGAGTGACGGGTTAGGAACAATAGCAGAAGAGCTGCAAGAGGCATATGATTGAGGGGTAGATATGAATTTTATACTGTGTTCAGTAATATTATATTTGTCCCACACAATGACTTTAAAAGTTGACTAAACTAACTTTTGCTGTGGGATGGTTTGTATGTCAAATTGCTCTGATTGGTCAATAAATAAAACACTGATTGGCCAGTAGCCAGGCAGGAAGTAGGTGGGACAAGGAGAGAGGAGAATTCTGGGAGGCGGAAGGCTGAGGCAGAGACACTGCCACCCACCGCCATGACCAGCAGCATGTGAAGACTCCGGTAAGCCACCAGCCACGTGGCAAGGTATAGATTTATGGAAATGGATTAATTTAAGCTATAAGAACAGTTAGCAAGAAGCCTGCCATGGCCATACAGTTTGTATGCAATATAAGTCTCTGTGTTTACTTGGTTGGGTCCGAGTGGCTGTGGGACTGGTGGGTGACAAAGATTTGTCCTGACTGTGGGCAAGGCAGGAAAACTCTAGCTACAAATGGCGCCCAACGAGAGGGCAAGAGTTTTCACCTAAAACCTGAGAAAAGATTCTAAAATGGAGCTAAAAACAACTTCCTAATTGTCTCTCTCAAATGAGCAGCAGCTGCCGGTTTGAGTTACTGGCGGGTTCCTGGCATGTGCGCTCGATCTGCAGTATGGCGGAATGAGGCCTCTGCAAGTGGCGCATTAAGCTGCATGGTGGATTTAGCTTTTGCTAGTACAAAACAAAAAGAGGTTTCTGGGCTACATGCTGCTTTGATAAGAAGCATAGACCCACTATTTCTGAGAGTTGATGGCTCCCAGAGCTTGCGGAAAATGTATCACCGCCATGTTGGGAAGCTGAAGTGGGAGGAGCCAGCAGCCACAGTGTTAAAAAGGCTGCAGCTTAAAGCAATAGGCTCAAGGTAATATAAAAAATAAGCCAGGTAAAGATGGCTACCACACAGAGAATCTGGATTATGTTCTCTTTGATATTCGTAACTGAAGAAAAACATTTGATTGCAAAAGCTGTTAAGTTATGCCAAAATGTGTATTTTAAAGGTACCTTGACTTCAAAATTTGGCTATAAGGATATGTTGCTTTGGAAAAGAGGCTCTGCTTTTGTTTCTACAGAAAGCCAGAGGCTATGGATTTGTTCCAGATTAAGATACATCAGGTTTGACCAGCCAAGACCACCTGAAAGGTCTCTGATGACACCATGGCCCAGATGATCCAACATCCAGAATCGTTTCAAGGCAACTGGCTCAGACAATACAGCCTCACGGACTACTCCATGATCCTAAAATATTCTTTGTGTCCCCATAAGATACAGTGCCCCCCTCCAGCAGGAAGTAGTAAGAGAAGCTACGCCCAAATTCCCAATATACCAAGCTAGCTTTGGAGATGTATAAAAGTTAAAACCTTCCTTTTTAAAAAAAGAAAAGGGGAAGTGCTGTGGGATGGTTTGTATGTCAAATTGCTCTGATTGGTCAATAAATAAAACACTGATTGGCCAGTGGCCAGGCAGGAAGTAGGTGGGACAAGGAGAGAGGAGAATTCTGGGAGGCGGAAGGCTGAGGCAGAGACACTGCCACCCACCGCCATGACCAGCAGCATGTGAAGACTCCGGTAAGCCACCAGCCACGTGGCAAGGTATAGATTTATGGAAATGGATTAATTTAAGCTATAAGAACAGTTAGCAAGAAGCCTGCCACGGCCATACAGTTTGTATGCAATATAAGTCTCTGTGTTTACTTGGTTGGGTCTGAGTGGCTATGGGACTGGTGGGTGACAAAGATTTGTCCTGACTGTGGGCAAGGCAGGAAAACTCTAGCTACAAACTTTTCTAACTTAACAAATTGAAACCAGCATGTTCTCTCTCTCTCTCTCTCTCTCTCTCTCTCTCTCTCTCTCTCTCTCTCTCTAACAAAAATCAAGTTACCTGTTTGCTTCTTTTGAAGAATCAAAAGATTTAACAAGATCTGGACCATGTTCTCAAGTGACAAGAAGGCTGGAGTGGGTGGGAAATGGGTTTCAGTCACAATGTATTTCTGAATATTTCATATCCATCCAGTTTCACTTACCTTACTTATATTACCACTCAGATTTCCAGAGGAGTTTGTAATTCTTGTCTGAAGTATCAAACTTCATGCTACTTTATCGAAAAAACAAAATAAATCCCATCTGTTCACTCATAAACTCAAAAATGTAGCTTTTTTTTTTTTTAGAATATACTACTATGTCTTAGTTAGACTGTTGCTTCCAGGCTCTGCAAAAGGATGTGTTTCCCATCACCCCAGACACCCTTCTTCATTCTCTATATGGTCAGTGTAGTGTCTTCTATTTGGTTATCAGCATTTGTTTGTAAAGAAGGACAGTGTGACCTCCCAGGCAGGAGGACCCTTTGAGTGAAGAAAGCCGTTAGCAAATCAATCCTAAAGTGATTTATTTCCAAGCAGTAGATAGCAAGGAGGCAGTGTATATTTATCATTTGGACAAGGCCTTAATAAAGATAAATTCAGAGTTTGAGTTTCTCTAAGAAAGTGGCTTTAACTTCCGACATATGCCAAAATGCACTTCACAGCTAATTAGGTGGTATTCATGCCTTACAACTGAGTTGTAGTTAGGCAGTAGGATAGTAATGTTTTCTACATTTAGATATGCCATTGATGGTCTGAAAAATCAAGGACCCTTGAAACTAAAAAGGAATGTCAAGAGTTAAATTCAAGATCTTCAAAGACAATAATTAATGTGTGTTCATTAAAAAATCCAGGTAAGACTTTGCTCAGCCACATTATAGAGGATGTGGGAACAGAAAGCTATTCTTATCTCCATGTGATTAATAAAATAATCATTGCTGAACTACATTTTTAATTGTATCTCCTGCCATACAGACATGGTAATACAAATATAGGCTAAAATATTAGGACTGACTCTATTATCAAAAGCATTTCAGAAACTGTCTTGAAAATATGAACCTAAACCAGAGTAAAACAAGCAAGGTACATACAGAATGAAACTTAGGGAGGTCCTTCTACTTGGTCAGCAAGAGAGTCAGTACCTCCAAAATTTGGTTCCTTTGAGATCTCGATAGCCTCATCCTAGTCCCTGCCCTGTTGATAATGTTTCTGTTCTTGAACTATAATCTTCTACATCCAGCTGAAAGAGTGTAAAGAACAAAAATATATTGTACTTAGAAAATCATGTACAGATGTGGACAATACTTATTAGAACATATGGTGATAATACCATAAATCCTTATATAGCATCACTGTATGGAAAGACAAGCATCAGTGTAACTTAATACCATGTCTGAATATCCATGTGACACTGCCAAGGAGAAACTCTGCAGGTGAAAGTAAGGGTTCCTAGAGTTCTATGGATTGTGACTAGTGCATTAGTTGATTGCACCTAAGGGCTAATATAAAACAAAACTGATATCTTCAATTATGCTGTTGCAGAAACCTGGATAACATGACTCATTTGCTTGCCTATTAGTTCCTTCTCTGTCATTGTAACAAAATGCCCAACCGAAACCACTTAGAGAGTAAAGATTTATATTGGCTCACAGATTCATAGTTTGGAAAGCAGAACAAAGCTATTGATGGTAGGGATTTGTAGAAGAAATAGCTCACCACATGGCAGCTAGAATTAGGACCCAACTATAACCTTCAAAGGTCCATTCCTAACAGCCTACTTCTGTCAGCTAGGGCCTACCTCATGAAGATTCCATAGCCTCCCAAAATAATAGACTAGCTGAGGAAGAAGAACTCAAAACATAAAACGGTAGGGGGCAGTTCATATTTAAATCATGACAGCTTGTGAAATCTTTCCTTATATAATATCCAAAAGGGATCCTCAGCCTTCTCTTATTCTAATATAAATTCCAAGTTGAAAATAATTCCAGTTAGGAGTTTCATCTTGCAGGCAGAATGTGGAGGAGACTTTCAGGTCTACTTACTTACTCCATGTGACTAGCATAGATTACAAAGTAACTTCTGTCTTAAACTGTACACATATCATCTCTTCTTCCACTCTAAGCTCCATGACCCAGACCATGACTGCATGTATCAGAACTGAGAAATGGGGGATAAAATGTTGCCAAGTTGAGAGTAATCATTTTCATTTGCTTTCATTGGAACCCAACTTGAGATTTTACAAATGGAAGGTCACTGCGTGTTTGCAGGGGAAAGAAAAAAAAAGCCACCCCTTCAACAAAATTGATCAAATTTGCTCATGAAATGTGGGGACGGACACACACACACACACACACACACACACACACACACACACATCACTGTTGTTAAACAGAGAGGCTCTTGGAAGAGTGCATTCCAAACATAGGCATTAGCATTTCCTTTGAAAGAGTCACAGCACACTGAAAGGAAAGTCCTTGATAAAATGTGATTTCCATTTGCTGAGTTTCACTTAGCTCAGCTTTCTGGCATTTTCTCTTAGCCTGGCTAGACTTAGAGGTTTTCAATGGACCATTTTCAAACTAGTAATTAGACTAAGCAGAGTCCTGAAACTAGCATAAGTCATGTTGCCCTTCTCAAGTTTATGCTCAACTCTGAATGAGTTGAAGTCACTCATCAATTATTCAAGTAGTTATTAATTACCAGTAAGTGTTCAAGGCTTTATTCTTGGTGCTAGAGGGAGTCAGGGTGAAAGTGACAGATGCCAAAGAAATTTAGAGACTGTTATGGGAACTGTCTAGTATGGAGGCTAAGATATGCATATGAATAGCGAATATGGAGTACAAAGGTTACACCTCACATGAGAGAAACAGAAAATAGTACATTCAAAGTATGTTCTGTTGATGAATACATGGGTATCATCTGGGAGCTTGTTAGAAATATAGATTCTCAACCCCTAGCCCTGACCAATTGATCCAGACTCTGTAGTCTTAAAAAGATCCATAGGTTAGTCTTATATTCATTACAATTTGAAAAGCCCCATAACTATAGTAGTACAGAGAAAGGAGAAATTCTTCCAGCTTAGGGGTCAGGAAAAGCCTGAAGGAACATGACACCTGGGGTATACTTTAAGAATGTAGCACAAATTTCGAGAGAGCTATCAAAATTTGTCCAGTGCTTTTTCCATGCATGTGACTAGGTCCAATTTCCTAGGCCTTCTTGCAGCTGTATGAAAATGTAACTAACTTCCAATGTGATATGATTGGAGTAGCACATTCTACTTCCAAAAGAGTGGAATTGTCTTATTCACTCTTCCATCTTTTTATAGTGTGCCATGGGTGAAGTGGCACAACCCTGACTACTCAGATGAAGACCACACGCAAGGGGACAGTGTAGCAATGGTTTATTCATTTGACAACATATAAGGGGCCTAATTTCCTGAATCACCATGCAAAACAGAAATAGTGGTAACCTGAGATTCTCAAACCAAAACTACTACATGAGAGAGAAATGAACTTCTCAAATCTTAATCCACTTTATGTTCTCTTTGTTTGTTACAAGTGACTGTGTTTACTCCAACATGCAATCAGAGAGAAAGTAAGAAGGATAGACTGGTTGAGAGAGTAACATAAGCAGACCCAGAGGTACATGTACATGTGTATGGAATATTGAAGGATCATAATAATGTGTCTGGCTGATGCACATGGTGTTTGAATTTGTAATATCAAATCAAATTAGAAAGGCAAGTAAAAAAAACAGATTACAGTTGATGGTAACAAGGAGGCACTAATAATCTAAGGAGGGAATGAGGCAATGTTTGAGGGAAATATTCTGAGAAGTGTGTTTGGAGAGAACAGGGTAAAAAATCTACTTATGTTGTTACAAGAGACAATCTGAATGATAGTAAAAACCTCAGAGAGAGCCAGGCATGATGGTCCATTATAGGACGAAATGCTAAACATTCATATTAATAAAAAAACCTAGAGCCAGATATTGGGGTTAAAACCTGAGAGATCAAAGGAATAGGAAAACCCACAGCTAACTCACCTCACCAACTCTGCAGCTTCCAAAGGGACCTACTTCCTGTATACCCATACCTATATTCCTTTCTGTTCTGTTAACTCATTTCCTATCTCTGCCCAGCTACATCACTTCCTCTTCCTGCCCAGTTCTGTCACTTCCTGTCTGTCTGTTCAGACCTCCAGACCTTTATGGTTAACTAGTGTTGGAATTTAAGGTGTCTGCCACCACACCTGGCTCTGTTCCCAGTGTGGCCTTGAACTCACAGAGATCCATACAGATCCCTGACTCCCGAGTGATAGGATTGAAGGCATGTGCTACCATTGCCTGACCTCTATGTTTACTATAGTGGCTGGCTTTTTCCTCTGATCCTCAGATAAACTTTATTGGGGGACACAGATAAAATATCACCACAGCTCATCCCTGTTATCCCAGCACTGAGAAGAAAGAATACTGCTGTGAGTAAGTATGAAGCAACACTGGGCTACAGAGTGAGAACTTGTCTCAAAACAAACAAACAAACAAACAAACAAAATCTTCATGTGGAATATGACAATGCAAGTGCCCAAATTCTCAAATTTGTTCCAAAATTCTCAAACCTATTCTAAAAATCTTATAAAGATTTTGTGCACTCAGAGTCAGAAATAATGATTGAGGTCCTAGTAAAGAGTAAAATTACTCATTCAATAGACCTATAGTAAATCATTAGCAGAGGTCTTTGAATGCAGATTTTGGAAAAAAGAAAAAATGTACATATATAAAAGTATCATCATCAACAAAAGTCACTTTGTAAAATTATGGAAATATATTCATCTTTCTTAGCATTCCTAGAAATTAAACTAAAGTGGATTTTTATGAATCAAATACAGACTTCTCAATGAGAACTTCACACTTCTCGGCTGCATTGTCTTTGACTAATTCCCTGCAATAAACATTTGACCTTAGTTGTTTTGACCCATACTCTGTTATACCCCAAGGGCAATATACTGTTCACTGAAATTAAATTTGTTTATATTTATTTTTTGCATTGATGTATTGATTTTCTCTGTGTGTGTCACTATATGGAAAGTCAGAGAACAACTCGCAGAGTCAGTTTCTCCTTCCAACATTTAGATTCCAGGGATTGAACTTGGGTCATTAGGCTTAGTACCCAAGAGCCTTTCCCATCCTAAGAGCCACCTCCCCAAGCAAAGGCAGAACATTCTTTACTAAGTCATTTGTCTATATTTAAATTGTAAAGAACTTATATATTTTTCTTCAGACAATTTGGGTATTTTCATATGAGGTATATTTTAAAATAGCTCATATGTACTAGAAAATAAATAAGTTTTGTGAAACAATACTCCAAGCTGGTAACTAGATAGAATTCCAGGATTATAATGAGATCCAACTGAAGCACTCCTAAGGGTGTGAGCACACAAATATTGAACTTGAAAATTACAAGCTTCAAGAGTGTAGAGAGTGCACTAAAGAAGTTGATTGAAATCAATTACCCTCTTGAAAATTAGGAGGTGTTCAGAGAACAATTAGGAAGAATCCAATCCATATTCATTAATACAAAGTGGGTCCCCAAATGACAGAGATATCTGCTGTGATTAACAAAGTTTTTTTTAAAGGACAGCCTCATAAAAGAGACAGGCATGGGAAAGGCTTACAGAGCACAATACTCACTGATATTCGTACTTTATAGTAGAAAGAAGTTATAATCTAGTTAATGGTGGGATATATTTATTAATACAATCATGTAACATGCAATGGTATTTTGATCATTGACAGACGTCTCATGCTAATGTAAAAACCATATAGCCTAGGGGTTTTTTTTTTTTTGTTTTTTGTTTTGTTTTTTTTTTCCGTGACAGGGTTTCTCTGTGTAGCTTTGCGCCTTTCCTGGAACTCACTTGGTATTCCAGGCTGGCCTTGAACTCACAGAGATCCGCCTGCCTCTGCCTCCCGAGTCCTGGGATTAAAGGCGTGCGCCACCACCGCCCGGCTAGCCTAGGTATTTATACAGTGAGGTTTATATG
The DNA here is from genome assembly GCF_004664715.2 of Peromyscus leucopus. Classification (NCBI taxonomy): domain Eukaryota; kingdom Metazoa; phylum Chordata; class Mammalia; order Rodentia; family Cricetidae; genus Peromyscus; species Peromyscus leucopus. The sequence goes on from NC_051083.1 coordinate 112,810,859, forward strand.
TATACTCTGAAATGTTTGTGCAATGATGATGAAATTTCCTAATGATGTATTTCTCAAAACCTGAGTCCATTGTTTAGCAAAATTGTGGACCACAAGTGAAGAAATTCAATTCTATTATGTGCACATACTGGAGAAAACCTCATTTTCTCTGTCCCCATGACCCATTAGATAACTTGATAGCTGTCTTATTCCTTTTAGGCTACTGCAACAACATCCAACAGACTAAGTTTCTTATGAACAATTAGAAACATATTTCTCATAATTATGGAGGCTAGGAAGTCCCAGATTGATATATTTGTAGATGTACTGTTTAGTAAGGGCCTATTTCTGACATCTACTTTATAAGGACACTAATCTTAATTAGTTATACTGGGCATTCAAACCGGGTCTTGGAAATGCCAGGTAGGCATTCTTCTACCTTACTAATCCCATTCATGCATGTTCCATCCTCATGACATAATCACCTTCCATAAGCCTCATTCTTTAGTAGGAAGGTAGAAATTTGACATATAAATTTATGAAGGAGAGATACAGACATTCAGTCCATAGATGTAATATTCCACATGCTAGGTCACAGCCTAAATATAAGCAGAAGAGGATGTCCCTTATACCTTTGAATAAGCCACTAACCAGAAAGTTCTGCCTCACAAGGCTGGCATTATCCAGATAGTTTCAGAATTCAATTCCAGCTGTATGACATGAATTCTAGTTCTAATCAAATGCCCATCATCTACTTGCTGTGGATCCCTGAGTGAATCATCAACCTCTTTGTAAAATGCTGATGAAGCACTTGTCAATCTCACAAAATTGTTTAATTATCAAATACATTTGCATGTGTGAAGATTGACTGTTGCTATGCAATGTAAGTACAAAGGATTTTTACAGTTTTACTTTGTTCAAGGTATTATGCTAAGTTATTCTTTGCAACTATTATACAGAAATGAGTTTTGTTATTGTTCCATTGGATAGATAAGCAAATGAAACCTTGGAGAGTAGTCCAAGATCACACAGCTAGCAAATGGCAAAGGCATAATGTTATGTCAAGCACATTGATTCTAAAACTCTAAAGCACTGCAGTGTACTAACTTGCAAAATAAATATTTACAACTGCAAAGTATTTTGTCCCCTTTTTGTTGTTATCCCATTATACATTATAGGTTACCATGTAAGTTTACATATTTCCTCATTCAACCAACACCACAGTATTACAAGTTTAGAAAACACCCCTACACATAAAATAAAAATAAAGTGGGGCTAGAGAGATGGCTCAGCAGTTAAGAACACTGACCACAATTCCAGAGGACTGGGGTTCAATTCCCAGCACCCACATGATGGCTCACAACTGCTGATAACTCCAGTTCTAGAGGACCTGACACCATCACACAGACGTACATGCAGGCAAAACACCACTGCACATAAAATAAAAATAAATAAATTTTAAAACTGCTTTAAAATAAAGAAAATGGATTCTTCCTCTCCCGCCAGCTATCAATTGCCAATAGTTCCTCAGATGGGGTAGGATTTCATGTCCACCTCCTCCTCTCCATCCTGGAATTTAATCTGTCTTTACCTTGCACAGGTCTTGTAAATCTGGTTATTTTAAAATAGATTTAAGTTTGGGTTCTAAGATGTTATTATACTAAACAACCATGTTAGGTCTCAGGCTCAGATCTAATCAGGTACTTGATGAAATCTCTGAGCATTCAAATGAATTCATTAATGACCATCCTAAAAATGGATTGAATATTTAAATCATTTTGATAGACTGAACCTCATACACCATTCAGTGGTAAACCCATACCCAAGTACTATTCAATAGTACAATATATACCATTTACAAAAGCATGCATCTGTGGATTGTTGTGGGTTATTTCTACACTGTGTGAAGATGTATTGTTGTGATTAGTTTAATAAAGAGCTGAATGGCCAATAGCTAGGCAGGATAGCTAGGCAGAATTTCCAGAGAGAAAAAGAAGAAGGGGAATCTAGGTGTGCAGATTATGCCAGGAGACGCCAAGAGACATGGAGAGGAAACAGGAGGTGCAAGATGGAAGAGAGGTAATGCCATGTGATACAATGAATGGGTTAATTTAAATTTTAAGAGCTAGTTAGGAACAAGACTAAGTTATAGGCTGAGCTTTCATAATTAATAAGAAGTCTCCATGTCATTATTTGGGAGCTGGCTGGCAGGACAGAAAAAAGACTCCTTACAGTAGATTTTTTTAACTGCCATAAGCAGTCTTTAATTCACAATTCTTTATCAGTGAATACATGAAGGGCAGGATTATATGACCTGTGTTCAGAAGATTTCAAGTCAACCCTAAATCTCACTCATATCTCCATCCCATCTTCCCTTGAAACGTAAGTGAAATACACATGCACGGTTGAGAAACAGAATCTTGCTTGGGGCATGCTTTCATTCCCCTTCTGGCTCTCTGCTCTCCAGATGCCCAGTGTCCTCATGCTGTCTGTCATTCCTGCATACCATCTGGTATTGTTCTCCCTGTGGTATCTCCTCACTCTCACCTATACTTATCTGTTTAAGTGACCCCTTTGCTTAGGACGTCACATGGGATTGCAAGTTGCTCTGAGAAATTAATTACTACTGATTTGTAATGGCTGACAATGAACTTTGTTATTCAACACCACATTTATCCCACCCTAGATAACAGGGGACAGCACAGTACAGCAAATAAATATTAGTATAAAAATCTGACAGATTGAGAGGCAGGATAGCACAGTCCTAGTCCAAAATCTCAAAACAGTTGATTTGCGTGATTATTTTCTCTTTGAGCATCAGATTCTTAATTGTGACAAGAGATTGTTATTTGGTTTTAGAGTACTTGTACTTTCCTGAATGCACCAATGATCTGTTTCTGTCTATCCACAAATAAAAAAGGATTTTAGATTTTCATATTTCTCCTATAGAACATGACTGTATTTACTTATTTTTATATACATAGCATATTTATCTCCAGGAGGGACTATCTCCCTTTTTAATATTTGAATCAACTCTATGGTTTGAGTAATGAATGGAAGGAGAAAATTTTACACATTCTAAGAGTGTTTCCAGTAAAGATCCAATACTATGAATCCTAAATGTACAATAAGGAATTATGAAAGATTTCTAAGCAAAGAATGGCAATGTTGTAAGTAATAGTAAATGTTTGTATAATAACTAGGTGTCAATACCTTTGCCAAGATCCTTACCTTCATTCTTCACAGCACCCCTATGAGATAGGTATTTCCATCCACACCTTATAAATATTAAGATGCAGGTGCAGAATTTATTTAAATTATACTGCTACATAGCAAGGAGTCAGGAGATTTCATCTCTGCTGAATTTCAAAGCTGAGATTTTACTACGGGGTGCAAACCAGAGAGAGACTGTGTACCTCAAACTCAAAGTGTACCAGAAAGACAACAAAGAGTTTCTATCCCTTGCAAACCCTGAGCCCACATAAAACCCTAACTATCAGATGCCACACTTTTCATGGGGAAATTAACTCCTTTATCTCAGTCTAGTACCTTCCTGTCCAATGCCTCTTCGAGCTGCCCTCAGTGCCTTACCCTTCTGAGGAAACATTTCCCCATGCTTTCCAGAAGCAGCATTTGATGCATGTGTGACTGAAGAAATCTTAGTGTTCCCAGGAAACTAAGGTGAAATGGAAAAGGGACAGATCACTTACAGGATTAAAAGGAGTCAGGAAGGCTGAAGAGATGGCTCAGTCTGTAAAGTATCTGCCATGTAAGCATGAAGGCCTGATCTTGGATCTCCAGCACCAACATGAAAATACAGGCACACTTTCATGTGCCAGTAACCCCAGCACTGGAGAGGGAGAGAAAGGAGGATTCATGGAACTTTCTAGCCAGCTACTCTAGTTGAAGTGTTGATATCCAGGTTCACTGAGAGACTGTCTGAAAAGGTAAAGAAGTGAGTGATGGAAGACACCTGATGTCAGCTTCCAGTCTTTAGACATGAACACATAGATGAGCATACCATAACACACACACACACACACACACACACACACACACACACACACACACACACGAGCCCACAGAAGCTTCCTAGTGAGAACTTACTCAGGGTCAGAGAATTTGTGCTTGCTTTATCCAGCAGGGCTGCATAAGCAGATGATTTGACCATGGGCATGGTTACCAGGTGTTTGGAAGGGTCTATACTTGGCTGTATGGTGTGCTTTGATCTTGCAAGGGGGAGGTCTTTTACCTCTGCCCTTGACATACTATAAAAAACCCTTTTGAGTAATGGATGAAGCTGTTGGGTATTGACCCAGGCCCTCCTGAAGCTATCCTGTGTTTCTGTCTTTCTTCTCATCATCTAGGCCTATCATTAAATATGGTGATATTTTATTTGTACTGAAATGTGATTCTATTTGTATGTTAATAAATAAAGTTGCCTGGGGGTCAGAGCTAATAGCAAGCCATCATAGAAGTTGGGCGGTGGTGTGTACGCCTTTAATCCCAGCTCTTGGGAGGCAGAGCTAGGCGGATCTCTGTGTGTTCGAGGATACAGCCAGCATGGAGACACACACCTTTAATCTCAGTTCCAACCATAGAAGACCTGGTGGTCTGTACAGACAGGCAGTGACGAGGCAGTCACATGGTTGGGTTTACAACCAATGAGAAGGCAGAACAGAAAGTCTATATAAAGACAAACACACAGGAAGTAGTTCTCTTGGCTGAAGAGGATAGCTACAGAGTGAAGGGTAAGGATCTTAGCTCTGACCTCTTGGGCTTTCATCTTTGCATTGGTTCTGTGTTTCTTATTGAATAAGACGGTTACTTCTACATCTATCTGATATTTTCTTATCCCTCTCTCCTCCTACTAAGAGCCCTTCAAAGAATGGCAGCTGGTCTCGCCACATACACATGCATAGAAGACACATGGAGGAGTTAGGACATGGTGCTAGTGAAGAAAAAAGACTAACAAAGATCACTTCTTACTTCATGGTTTTATCAAAGATTTTTTATAAGTTCCTATAAAAACAAAATTGAAAATAAAATATAGGTGAGTACTGCTTCCACATCTTTAGTTGTAGCACTAAGGAAGCTGAGACAAGCAGATTATAAGTTTGTGGCTAGCCTTGCTTACGTAGTAAGTTTTGGGCCAACCCAGCATGCATATAAATGTGCATTCCAGGTTGATCTGAACTATAAATATGTAACTGAAGTATATATAAATATAATATAATTTCATATATATATATATATATATATATCACTAAAACCCATCTCAATCAATCACAAAAAAAGCTCAGTAATGTTCTTCCCAACACTTGAATTAGAATGAATGCCATCCTATTTTACATCCTATACAAAAAAAAAAAAATCCATTCAAATGCCGAGCAGTGGTGGTGCATGCCTTTAATCTCAGCACTCAGCAGAGGCAGGCGGATCTCTGTGAGTTCGAGGCCAGCCTGGGCTACAGAGTGAGTTTCAGGAAAGGCACAAACCTACACAGAGAAACCCTGTCTCGAAAAACCAAAAAAAAAAAAAATCCATTCAAGACTCTATGTTAATACTAACAAAAATTGGTCTAGATTACCAAAAAGACATATTCTTCAAAAATTTCTCCTCGACTTATAGTATTGTCAGTTTTTCTATCATTATTTCTTCCCTAGACCTTATCTTGACTCTTACATAACTGACAATGACTCCCATATCCAGGGAAGCTAGGTACTTACAGGCTCTGAAATGTCTCTTAAGGACTCAGTAGGGCACAGATCACCAGAGTAGAGGAATGACAATAAAAAGGTGATAGAAGAGGAGAGAGAACAGAAGGAAGTGATTTGACAGAATATTACTAGCACCCAAAATCTCATCTCATTAATCAAAAAGAGACCACAGACCTGGATTCAGTGATACAAAGATGACTATAAGTATGTTAGGACTATAATCAGTAGGTACATCTTATAATCCTACAGAATATGATATATATGTATACTCATATTGCTTTAAATATAAAAAAATCATCTTCCAAGCAGAGACTAGAAGAGGCTGGTGACCAAAGCTAAAGTGAACACACACCAAATAACCTCACCTTGGTGCCCATATACTTCATTATTATAGGGCTCACCACTTCCTACCAAATCCAAAAGGGAAGTTCTCGAGGACACGGAATATCTTTATATGTCCAGTGTCTATTACAATGCCTGGTCCATTGAAGAAACTTTACACAGGGAGCAAAATAACAGGATTATTCATAAAGCGAGCGCTACTTTTTCACTCACTCCAGAAACTAACGTGTTTTCCTAATGGATCTTCAGTGATCAATAGCTTCAAATACTCTAGTGCTGAGACCTCTCAATCAATGGCTTATGATATGTTAACAAAGCAAGAAAGCACCTTCAATTTTAAGCCACTCCTTTGTAGTCTATAAAAAATAAGCACCCCAATAATGTAGCTGATTTTTTAGGTGAGTTTGACATGCCCAGGCTCCTTCAGCAAGACCACCTGCAGCAGCAATCTTTCCCAGCCCTTCTTCTGTAAAGCAGCTTCCCTGAATTAAATATATCCGGGTAGGAGAAAAGGTTTCCTCCCAGCAATTGTTGTGTGAACCCACAGCTGCTGCCTATTGTTAGGCACCAACTCCAAGTAATCAGGCTTCCTTTTTATCAACCGAAGAATGAGAAGAGCACAAAGCCACCATGCCTAACTCCTTCACACCTGTGCGTGCAAAGGTGGCACCAGCACTAGACATCCTGTGACTGAGTGGAAAATTCTCTCCTCCACACAGAGACTGAAACCTCTCCTCTCTGGTAGCCCTATATCATTTAAAATGCATGCATTCATCTCCTCACTAAGCTTTAAGGTTACATATCTTCCTGGTAGACGCCTTTAGATTATGACTTTATGGAGATGCCCACGAACAGAATACATTGGCCAGGGTTAAAGTCCCAGAGTACAGAGATGCAACCACAGAGACTTCAAAGCAAGCCCATTCTAGGTTCTTCGGTCCAAGGAGTTCATGTTTCTTGCAAACCGGGTACTGTTTCAAAACTATTACCTTATTTTTAAAGATAAGCGAACCAAGGTACAGTTAGGCTAATTAACATGTTGCAAGATGTCACAGCTAATGTCGACTCAGCTTCATGTGTTTTTTTTTTCATATTCACTTAAATATCAAAAAACCACTCTCCATACAACTAAAAATACTGATATAAATCTTCATAAATTGCTGATTTTAAACCAAAAGAACCTTTTGAAAATTTTCCTTTTTATATATTGAAAATAGATTCTTCTTTCATACAATACATCCCAACCACAGCATCCCCTCCCTCCACTTCCCCTAGCTCCCCTCTCCTCAAAATCTACTCCCCTCCATTTTCTACTTCAGAAAAGAATAGGTCTCCAAGAGATGACAGCCAAATGGGACAAAACAAGATACAATAAGACAAGACAAAAGCCCTCATATCAAGATTGGGCAAGGCAACCCAAAGGAGGAATTGAATCCCAACAGCAGGCAAAAGATTCAGAAATACACCCACTCTCACAGTTAGGAGTCCCAAAAAATACCAAGCTAAAAACCACAACATATATGCAGAGGATCTATCTGGTACAGACCCATGTAGGCCCCGTGCTTGCTGCTTCAGTCTCTGAGAGTCCATATGAGCCCTGCTTAGTTGATTCAGTGGGCCATGGTCTACTTGTATCCTTGATCCCCTCTGACTCCTACAATCTTTCCTCTCCCTCTTCCATGGTGTTCCCTGGTCTCTGAGGGGAGGAACCTGTTGGAGATCTCCAGTTTAGATTCTATCTCCACACAATGTCTGGCTGTAGGTCTCTGTACCTGCTCCCATCTGCTGCAGGAAGGAAGCCTCTCCAATGAAAACTGGACAAGTCACCAATCGATAAGTATAGCAGAAGATCATTATTGATTTTTTTTTTAGACCAGTGGTGTTTGGTTTTACCCTAGGTCTCTGGGTTATCTAGTCTCTGGCTCTTTGTACCCAAACAGTGTCAGGTATGGGTTCCTTCTCCTGGAGTAGGCCTTAAGTCAAATCAGACATTGGTTGGCTGCTCCACAAGTTCTGTGCCCCCACTGCTCTGGCATATTTTGCCGGCAGGACAGATTGTAGATCAAAGGTTTTGTTGCTAGATTAGTGTTCATGTTTCTCTTTCAGTAGCCAGTGGAGTGCCTTCATGCATAAGAGATAGAATATAGGGGTGAAGGCTCCATGTGGGCACAGCTGAACTTCTTCAGGTTCAATGAGTTGTGTGGATGGTGTCCTCAGCAATGGGGTCACAATGTCAGTTTTAAGAAAGCAACCCTTTGTCTTACCATCACTCTGGGTTGTTTGAAATTTTTCATGAGACCCTCATTGGCTAAGAGCTCAATTAAGTGCAACCCAGTTCCACTCCCTTGCCTGGCTACAAAAAAAAAAAAAGGCCAGTTGAGACTCCATATCCCCATTACTAGGAGTCCTCATAAGAATCACATTCATAGATTCCAGAAAGTTTCCACTGCACTAGGTTTCCACATTAGCCCCTCTGTGCTCCCCCAATTCCAATTGTCTGTACCCATACTCTCTCCCTCTATCCCTTGGCACCCACCTAATCCCTTCCACTCCCATTTCACCCACAAAATTTATTTCCCCTTCCCAGAGAGGAAATGCATCCCTAGAGCCTTCCTCTTTACCTAAGCTCTCTGGGTCTGTGGACTGTAGCTTGATTATCATTTACTTAACAGCTAATATCTTCTTAGAAGTCAATACATACTATATTTGTCTTTCTAGGTCTGGGTTGCCTCACTCATGATGTTTTTTTCTAGTTTAATCCATTTCTCTGCAAATTTTATAATCCCATTTTTAACAGCTGAGTAATACTCCATTGTGTAAATTAACCACATTTTCTTTATCCATTCTTTTGTTGAGGGACATCTAGGGTGTTTCCATTTCCTGGCTATTATGAATAAAGCTGCAATGAACATGGTTGATTAAATGTTCTTTTGGTAAGATGGAGCATCTTTTGGGTATATGCCCAAGAGTGGTATAGGTGGGTATTCAGGTAGACTGATTCCTAAATTTCTGAGGAACTAACATATTGATTTCCATAGAGGCTATACAAGTTTGCACTCCCATCAGCAACAAAGAAGTGTCCCCCTTGTTCCACATCCTCACCAGCATGAACTTTCACTTGTGTTATTGATCTTAGCCATTCTGACAGGTGTAAGATGGAATCTCAAAGTACTTTGATTCATACTTTCCTGATGGATATGGATATAGAACATTGCTTTAAATGTTTCTTAGCCATTTGAGTTTCCTCGATTGAGAATTCTGTTTAGATCTCTATCACACTTTTTAATTGGATTATTTATTTGTTTGTTTTTTACATCTAATTTCTTGAGTTCTTTATATATTTTGGATATTAGACTTCTATAGAATGTGAAATTGGTAAAAAATCTTTTCCTATTCTATATGCTGCCTCAAACAACCTGTTGATTAATATTATTTCCATCCCTTTATATTTAGCATAGCCTTTCATTTGCTGTAGACAACTGGTGATATTTGTTCTCAAAAGTCCTTGACTTGGCCAACTGTCAAGGATCATTCCATCTGTCCTGATAGCACAGGCCTAGAATTCAATCTGCTTGGGAAGGCAGCATTTGTAGGATCACAAGTTCAAGGCCTGGTTTGGCTACATAGCAAAGTCAAGTTTGGGCAAGTTATCAAGACCTGATCTCAAAATAAATTATAAAAAAGGAGGGGATGATATGAAAGAATGTTGTAGACAGCTTGCCTGAATGTGGGAGGCCCAAGGGTTAACCAAAGCACTACACACACACACACACACACACACACACACACACACACACACACACACCATTCAAAATCTCTACTCAAGCTCCTATCTCAACTCCACCTCCACCTGTCAAAATTTTGTACACCTTTAAACGTCATTTCAAACACTTCCCCCATACTTGACTACCTTTTAACCTGCCCTACTCACCCAGCTAGATACAATTTTTTCTTCCTCATAGTTCTTCTATGGGAAACTGTCATAGTTTATCTCTTAGTGGACATTAAGGTAATTACTTTATCATCACTTTCTACCTAAGCTTAAGTGTTTCTTTGATGCAGCATTTAAGTCACATTCACATCTGAGTCCTCTGCACAGCCTAATATCTTATAAAATATTGTATTGAAATACATGTTTATTGAATTTTCAGTTGAGAACTAAATAAACAAGTTTACTATGAGACAAAGAAGAGTGAGAGTTGGTAAAAGAAAAAAATACAAAATAACCTCTTCTTCCTCCTCACTAGACCACTCACCATTCTGCCAGCCATTCCTCGATACCATTCAACCCTGATACTACTGAGGGCTCCTTTTTGTCTCTTCTCCAGACCAACAAAGACCCTTTCCACTTCCCTTACAGAGGTTAAAGCATGGTCAGCGTGGGATCTTAGTGAAGGCAGGTCGGCTTTTTGGTAGCCTAAGAAGGAAATAATAGGAGATGACCCTGACCAGCAGTGAGATTGGTGTGGTGTCCTAGGAAAAGCAGGTACAGTCTTGGGTAGCCCAGATAAGATAAAAGAAAGGATTCCAACTTATTACATGCTGAGAATGAGGCCCTAAGGTAGAAAACATGGAAGGGGTTGGAGGGTGTAGTAGGAATCTTAAAAGTTCTTATTAATAAAATCAAACCCAAGGCCAGTTATTGGGGTCCATGCTGGTAGATCAGAGAGACAGAACAAGCCACAGCTATCTCACCTCGCCATTTCCTCAGCTGGTCTTGTCTCCTCAGACTGGAGGCCTCTGAGTCCTCATCCTCATCCGGAATGGGTCTCAGCTGAACTGTGTTGCTTCAAAGCCTGAAAGCTTAACCAGCCAAATGCTTAACCAGCCAAATGCCTCTAGTTTCTGGTCCTCACGCCTTATATATCTTTCTGTTTTCTACCACCACTCCCTGGGATTAAAGGCTGGCTTTCTGGGATTAAAGGCGTGTGTCACCATGCTCCGCTATTTCCAATGTGGCCTTGAACTCACATAGATCCAGAGGGATTTCTATCTCTGGAATGCTAGGATTAAAGGTGTGAGTGCCACCATTTTCTAGCCTTTGTATTTAGTGGCTGTCTGTTCTCTGACCCCAGATAAATTTATTAAGGTACACAATATTTTGGGGAACACAATACCACCACAGGAGGGAAAAGGGAAAGGAAGGAAGAAATGATACAAATGTATTTTAGGTTTTAAAATAGGAAAGAAAGACATTAGAAGCAAAAGAAAAAAAAACAGCCATATACTCAGTGGAATGTAATATAAGACCCAGATTTAAATTCACAAAATTACAGCCAGCTGATTTTCAATAGAGGCCAAAAATACACACTGGAGTAAAGACAGCATCTTTAACAAATGGTGTTGGGGAAACTGTCCACTTCTAGAAAACTGAAACTAGATCCTTAGCTCTCATCTCTACTATAAGTAGGTCAAAGACTTTCACGTAAAACCTCAAACTCAGAAAATTCTATAAGAGAAGGAAAGGAGTGTTCTACAAAATACAGACATAGATTAAAAAAATTAAATAGGACTCTAGTCACTCAGGAAATTAGGTTAACAAATTACAAACAGAAACAAAAAATAATTCTATAGAGTGAATGAAGCAGTTAATCAAGTGAAGGGGCAGCAGCGAATAAAAAAAGAAAATCTTTGCCAACTATGCACATCCAACAAAGGATTATTATCTCAGATACTCAAAGCATCAAGAAGACAGGTCAATCAAAAAATGAGCTATAGATCTGAACAGAGAATTCCCAAAAGAAGAAGTAAGCGATAAACGCTTAAAAATTGTTCTCATTAGGGAAATGCAAATTAAAACTACTTTGAAATTCCACCTCACACCAGTCAGAATGGCTATCACCAAGAAATCAAATGCTGACTGTTAGTGGGAACAACTATGGAAATCAGTGTGGAGATTTCTCATGAAGCCAGAAATAGAATTTACATCTGACCCAACTATTCAAACCCTTGATACATACCCAAAGTCCTACTTGTTCATCCACATTCATTGTCACTGTATTCACAAGTACTATGAAATAAAATCAATCCAGATGTCCATCAACTGATGGATGAATGGATACTGAAAATATAGTACATATACATAATAGGTTTACTCATTTTTAAAGAAAAATGAAATTGTAAAATTTTCAGGTAAATGTATGGAACTCAAAAAGCTATATTGAGTAAGCAAACCCAGGCACAGGAAAGCAAGTGCATGCTAATCCTCATATGTGGCCCCTGTATTCAAATCTCTGATTTTTGCATGTACAACGTGTCATTCCTAGAAGCCAGGAAACTAGAAAGAGACCACAGAGGGCAGAGCGACTCATGGGAGGAGGGAATAGTAGAATATGGACAATATGAGAGTAGAGAGGTGGAGTACTGAAGATGGAAAGGTTAAAACAGGTAGTGGAGGGTAGATAAGGGAGCTGACAGGATACAGAAAGGCTAACATAAAGGGGTATGGAAAAGCTACATGAGAAATTATTATCTTGTATCAAAAATTTTAAATATCATTTGTTTGTTTTTAAAATATTTGAATGAGAAACCCTGCAATGCTAAGGAAAGCTGCTATTGGAACCCAGTGTCAAGTGCAGGATACTTCCTTGTTTGTTATTGACCAGGGAGGCCTCAGATACTCCCAAAACAAAGCTTCTTGGCATATCTCTTGGTTGCTCTTTGAAACTAGATGATAAGAGCCTGTTGCTGAAGACATCACACATCTTGGTTGCATGATACATAGAGCTAGCAAGCTGTAACTAAGCTGGAATCTTACTCCCTGTCAGCTAGCTTTCATCATCCTGGAAGGGGCTGTACAGGCTGCTGAGGAAGAAAAGACATCACCAGTCTTACACAGCTATAAACTCTGTGAACTATGAGACCAGCTTGCCAAGTAAAACATGTCCACTTTTGCAATGGTAGTACTGCTGTTATGGGGATAAGCAACTGCTCTGTGATTGAATTTGAAGCCTAGTCCAGAGGAAGGAATCCATATCTAGTATTATAAACCTGGTTAAACCCCATAGTGGTGGAGATCATTGGCCCTAGTGAGGCTTTGAAGACTATTGTTTAGCTAAATAGCGTCAAACTGCCATCTAAGTATTTATATTTATGCCAATAGACAAATGTTTCTCTCAGCCATAATCAGAAAAGACTATCTTCGCTCCAAATGTTAATAGTATCATTCCAATCATCACACAGATGGCCCTAGTGAAACTACAAAACTCAATCAAAAGTCATTAATGTTGGAAAGGGACTGGTAAGGAAAATGGAAGTGTAGTAGGAATAAGAGGGAGATAAGGATGGAGGCAATAATCATAATGTATTAGATACATGTATATAACTGTCAAAGAACACAAGTTTGAAAGAAATAAATGGAAAAAAATGAAGACCCAAAAGTGTTAATACCTAAAAGCAGGGTTTGGACTATCTGGCATAAGAATAAAAAGCACATTTTCATAATGAGGGCACTATTAAATTGCTAATATTTATAGGTGGAGTTTTTTGGTGTCCTGGTAGTAGCTCCCAAATAACCACAAGAGACTTAACATAAATTATAAATGCATGGTTGATAGCTCAAGTTTATTTCTAACTAGCACTTACAACTTAAATTAGCCTATTTCTATTAACCTATGTATTACCACATGACTCGTGGTTTTCCCTGTTCTCCAGTATGTCTTGCTCCCTCTGGTTCTCCTGGTGACTCCACCCTTCTTCCTCCCAGCATTCTCAGTCTGGCTGTCCTGCCTATACTTCCTGCCTGGCTGCCAGCCAGTCAGTTTTTTATTAATCAATAAAAATAATATATATTTGTTATTGTTTGTTTTTTTCTCTTTTGGGGGGCCTGCCACCCAGATCTCAAATGAATCACACAGGGAGGCTCATTTTTAAATATAAAGGCCCAGCCTTAGCCTGGCTTGTTTCTAGCCAGCTTTTCTTAACTTTAAATTATCCCATCTACCTTTTGCCTCTGGACTTTTTCCTTTTCTTATTTCTGTGTATCTTACTTTCACTCTTATTCTATTGTGGTTGATATATTGTGCACCCCAATAAACTTATCTGGGGGTCAGAGAACAGAACAGCTACTACATTAAACATAGAGGTTAGGCAGTGGTAGTTCACACCTTTAATACTAGCATTCCAGAGTCAGAGATCCATCTGGAACTCTGTGAGTTCAAGGCCACACTGGGAACAACCAGGTATGGTGATACACAGCTTTAATCCCAGCACTTGAGATCTCATGACTTGCTTGGGAAAGACACGCACCTTTAATTCTAGGAAGTGATGGCAGGAAGCAGAAAGGTAAATAAGGCATGAGAACCAGGAACTAGAAGCTTTTTAAGCTTTTAGGCTTTCAGCAACAGTTCAGCTGAGATCCACTCAGGTGAGGACTCAGAGGCTTCCAGTTTGAGGAAACAGGATCAGCTGAGAATTTATTGAGGTGAAGTTAGCTGTTGCTTGTTCTGCTTCTCTGATCTTTCAGAATTTATCCCAATATCTGCCTCCAGATTTGTTTTTATTAATAAGACCTTTTAAGATTCATGTTACACTCTATGGCTGGCTGTGTGCCTGCCCTCTGGCTTCCTCCTCTCCTTGTTCTCTTGTTCTTTCTTCTTGCTTGCTTCCAGATTTCTCCTATTTATTCTCTCTGACTGCCAGCCCTGCCTATCCTTTCTCCTGCCTCGCTATTGGCTGTTCAGCTCTTTATTAAACCATCAGGTATTTTAGACACACAAAGTAACACAGCTTTACAGAGTTAAATAAATGCAACATAAAATAATGAAACACATCTTTGCATCATTAAACAAATGTTCCACAGCATAAACAAATGTAACACATCTTAAAATAATATTCTACAACATATAGTCACAGTTTACAAAAGGATTTTTCCACAGCAAATATCTCTATCACAAGGTCAAGGGAACAATGAAAATCCAATGTAATATTCAACATGATAAAATAATTCAGTTTGGTAAATAGCAATAAAATCAAGACGAATCAACTACTTGGAAGAGAACAGTGAACTCTGTATACAATAAGCAGTCATCAGCTACATTAATGTCAATCTACTTCAGTAGAAATTTTAGGAGAACATAATTCCAGGAGACTTAATCACATTGGCTCTACTTCCCAAGATAGGATGGAAGTAGCCTCATTTTGTAATACCCTAATTAGTTTTCTGATCGATTAGATTTTCACATCTCATTAATCACTATTATTTTTATGAACCCTCATTGAATGATTAGCACAATAAAAGATCCAAGTACTGCTACATCTTCAAAAATCAGCAAAACAAATGTTTTAGTCTAATCGTTAGGGAACGTTGATCTTTGGAACGAGGTTTCCTGAAGGGACCTGGTAGATTCAGTCCCTCTGCCTAGTTTGCCTAGCTGGACTCAAACCTAATGCTCCATCAAGGGTGCCAATGTGTCATCTCATGGATCAGTGCCCACTGAGTATCAAATAAAATTATGTTGTTATCTTTATCTATTTTCTTGATATTTTTATTCATTTATTTTTACAGAGACACAGGCAATTTAATATTGTCTATGAAAAGCATTGTTCTTATTTAAATAACCTGACCTTTATATTTGTTTGATAGTAATACTGGCTGGTATATATGTATACACTGTATATTCTCACAGCAACATAAAATACTAGAAATCGAAAATTAGTTCACTAACCGTATCTAGGTTTATCTGTCTATATACATATACTCACTCTTTTGCTTCTCTAGATACAGCTTCTCATTTTTAAATAGTCTATAAAACTTTGCTCAGAAACATGTTGACAACCTTAATGAATGTATGCAAGAATGAAAGCAAAGTAATTCCAATTAACAACCAAATTCAGCAGAGTTATCCTGCTGTGGTAAGCAGCCATTTTCTTCAAGTACAAAAGCCAGTAAATTTTATTCAGTCGAGTTACACAATGCTATGAATTTCTTACAAGAGTCTGCCTTAGGAAAACCTGTGAATTAATATTAATATAGAAATCTATTAATATGTACCATTTATAATAATTTCATTAAATATACAGAGTGCATAAATGGTATTCCTGAACATTCTAAAGAGAAATGCATTCATACGTTTTATCCTTGAGTCATGCACTCCCCTATTTCAGCATATTTGTATTTATAGATTTTTTTCCCATGGAACTCAGCCTCACAGACACTTCAGCGCAGTCTCTTGCTGTCCTTTTGCAGCTTCCTGGTGAAGATGACATTTGCTCAGCTAGAGAATAGACACTTTCTAGCTGAGTTGCTCAACACATTGATACCCCAAGGCCTGGCTGATTGGCTGTCAGAGGGTTCCAGCTGTTTAGCTGCTGTGATGTGTCTTTCATAGGAAAAGACATTTCCTGGAACATCAACAGCTTGTTAAGAACTTTGGAGTGCAGGGGAGAAATGTTGAAATTTTGGAGGAACTGAGTGGTTTGAACTTGGAGGAGGTGTGAAGATGAAACAGAGAAAGGGATGAAAGGGGGGGACCTGCCTCCATCTGTGTTTAAAAAGATTCATTCCAGAACTAACTTCACACTATTTGATGAGCAACCTTCCCTAGATTAGAAGGTCAAGTGTTTGTAGTGGAAACAGAACCTGGTGATTATCAACCCTAGGGATGTACAGATCATCTGAGAACTTAAAACTCATCAAATAAGTTGGAAAACTCCTCATGAAATTGTCAGCAATTTCAGTTCAGTCCGATTTTCTTTGTGCCTTGATTTCCTCTTGTGAAAACTGAGGGCACAGAATATTCTCAGGCATGCTTGTAAGACCCAGCAAGCAAAACGCTGACCAAAGATACCTGGATTCAAAAGGTCCCTTTGGGAAGTAAAGGCAGTAAGCAGAGCATGAAGAAGGGAGGAGCAGAGTCCTAACGAGGCCGTGCTTGCCAATTTGAAGCCCATGTGGGCCAATTAGCTCTGCTTTCTTCCATAGTCATTGACTGAACTCTGAACTCTGACCAGTCATCTCACAGATCTGTGCCATTGGTCACTAGGGTCACCAAGAGAAAGAGAAAGTGTGGTTGGCTTAGTGAAAACTAACTAGCAGAGACATGTCTCTAAGTGGCACCTGTATGTATAAGAAATAGCTTAGCAATGCTTTAGGGCACCAAGCACCATTTAATAACATGCTGAAATTCCTCTGCTTCTTGTGCTTCTCATTCTTGTCTCTCTCATCACTCCATGGTCTCATTGCCCACTTGTGTATTTATCTCACCATACACATATTGCAAAGATATACTATTTACACATAAGAATTATGTCAAGCACATGTGGTGGCACACGCCTTTAATCCCAGCACTCAGAAGGCAGAGCCAGGCAGATCTCTGTCAGTCTGGTCTACAGAGTGAGATCCAGGACAGGCACCAAAACTACTCAGAGAAACCCTGTCTTGAAAGACCAAAACACCAAAAACAAAAAACAAAACCAAAAACCAAGAATTATGTCGAACCTCTGTAACCATGGTATTTTGCACAATACCAGGACATAGCAAGAGTTCAAAGTCATCAGTTAGTGAATGGAGGTTTGTAAAGGTCCTAAACCCAGTGTTCTCAACCATGCTTTAAAAAAAATTGAGAGGGATAACCAATTTCACTGTACAATTCTGAAAACATATCTTGAAATAAAATGCACACAATGCTGATGGGTGATGTTGCCCTGTATGCTGTGAATGTGTTGCTCTGATTGGCTGATTAAAAAAATGCTGATTGGCCAGTAGCCAGTCAGGAAGTATAGGCGGGATGAGCAGAGAAGGAGAATTCTGGGAGAGAAAGGCTGAATCAGAAGATGCCAGCCCACTATCCAGGGAGCAGCATGTAATGGTACACAGGTAAAGCCACAGAACATGTGAAAACATATAGATTAACAGAAATGGCCTGAATTTAAATGTAAGAGCTAGTCAGTGGTAGGACTAAGCTAACAGCCAAGTAATTATAAATAATATTAAGCCTCTGTGTGATTAATTTATAAGTAGGCTATGGGAATGCAGAGCCCAGGCAGGACTGGAGAAACTTCTAGATACAATGGCACCCAATGTGGGGCTCAAACCCACAACCCTGTGATTAAGAGTCTCATGCTCTACCAACTGAGCGAGCCAGGCAGGACCAAAAAAACTTCAGCTACAAATAGAATTATTATATAATTTATGATGCGAAATCACTGTAGCTTTAGAAGAAAAGTGCTTAGAAGGTGAAGATAAGTAGTTTTTTGTCAGAAGGCATACTCATGAAATTTACTAGGGAAGGAAGATGGATGTTTTAAATATTCACTCCACTAACAATTTAGTCAAACTCATTTGCCTGGCATGTTTCTACATAAAACATACTATTCTCTATCCATGACTACCATCTGTGTTAGGATTGCTCTATTCATTATCCAATGTAGAACTTAGACATTACTACCTCCACAAAGCCATCCTGACCATCGTCCCTCAGGTGGATTCAGTACCCATGAGGGTTTGAATAAAAATGGTCCCATAGGCTCATATATTTAAATACTTAGATCTCAGTTAGTAGAAATGTTTGGGAAGGATTAGGAGGTATGGCCTTGTATGAGAAGGTATGGCAATGGGGTGGGCTTTGAGGTTGCAAATGCCCACTACATTTTCAAATACCTCTCTTTCTTTACCTTGTGGTGGTTGTCTCAACATAGAAGCTCTCAGATACTGCTCCAGGGTCATGCCTACCTGCCTATTGCCATGTTTTCCACCATGAAGGTAGTAGACTCACCCTCTAGAACCATGGGCCCCCAAATTAGGTACTTTCTTCTATAAATTGCCTTGGTCATTGTGTTTTGTCATGGCGATAGAAAAGTAACTAAGACAGTAATTCCTTATCTGTACCTTCAGATTCTTTTTTTGTAGAACCATTGTATTATAATTTTCATATTAACTGTTCATCTCTTCTCATAGATTATAAATTTTGTGAGGAAAAAATTCTATCATTTTTATAATCAAGGAAACCTGGGAACTATTGCCAAAATTTATTGTGCTACATGCCCAAGGTGAATTAAGAAATACAAGATACTACTCTAAGCTAACCCAATCAGAAACAGATTTTATTTTAATTGGCCCCTTTGCTGCTGAATATCAGTTGAGGAAAGACTAAATAGGTGGGAATACTCTGCAAGGTAGCTGTCATTGCATACCCATTCTACAGAGAGAAACTGAAGATCAGACTATTTATTTTGCTTATTCATTTACTGTATCAATCCCAGCATCAAAATACATGTTATATTGCTTTTTCTCCAAAATTTTACTCTGAAATGTTTAGAAATACATTAAATTTAAAAGAATCATTGACCATCCATCTTCATTTTGATGTATCTCAATATAATAGCATACATCAATGTATTCAAATTGTATACTATATGATATAGGAAGCATAACTAATGAGTATTTTATATTCTACAGTCTTTTATTTAGATTTAATTTACAATGAAATGTACAAATCTTACACAAACAGTTGATTAAAAATACATACTTTTCAGTCATCTAAAGCCATGTAAAGATTTAGAACATATATGGTACAGTAAGATAGCTATGGTTGACAATTAATTGCATACTTCAAAATGGCAACTACAGAAGAATTTGAATATTCCTATTACAAAGAAATGATTAATGTTTGAAATAATTGGTATGCTCAGAACCCTGATCTGATCATTACATAGATGTTTACACATTGTATACATCTATGTAAATGTCATGTTGTTCTCTATAAATATATACAGTTGTTATGTGTCAATTAAAAATAAAAGTATGAAAGATGAAGAGATGGCTCAGCAGTTAAGAGTTGTTCTTCCATAGAACCCAGATTTGCTGATATGCTATGAATATGGTTGATAAATAAAATGCCGATTGGCCAGTAGCCAGGCAGGAAGTATAGGCAGGGCAAGCAGACTAGGAGAATGCTGGGAAGAGGAAAGCTGAGTCAGGAGTCACCAGACAGATACAGAGAAAGCAAGATGTTAAGGCAGAACTGAGAAAAGATACCAAGCCACATGGCTAAATATAGATAAGAATTATGGGTTAATTTAAGTATAAGAGCTAGTCATTAATAAGCCTGAGCTAATTGCTGAGCAGTTATAAGTAATATTAAGTCTCTGAGTGATTATTTTACAAGCAGGCCACAAGACTGCTGGGGCTTGGTGGGACTGGAGAAACCTTCTTACTACACAAGTTTATTTCTCAGTACCCATATAGTGGCTAACAGCTATATGTAACTACAGATCAGGAGATTTTGATGCCCTCTTCTGCCCTCCTGGGGCACTGCATGCATGAGATACATATACACACATGTAGGCAAAATATACATGCATATAAAATAAAACAATAAAAGTTCTTAAAAGAATAGTAAAAGTGTTGGTTAGTATGGTGGTATTCTAATTGTACTGAAATGTGATTTTGATTGTATGTTAATAAATAAAGTTGACCAGGGGTCAGAGCTATTAGAGCCATAGCAAGAGTGTGGCGGTGGTGGCACACGCCTTTAATCCCAGCACTTGGTAGAAGAGCTAGGTAGATCTCTGTGTGTTCAGGGATACAGCCAGCATTGGAGACATATGCCTTTAAGACCTGGGGGGCTGTACATACAGGCAGTGATGAGGCAGTCACGTGTTTGGGTTTACAACCAATGAGAAGGCAGAACAAAAAGACTATGAAAAGACATATACACAGGAAGTAGCTCTCTTCGGGGAGCTAGGAACACCGCAGGAGGAAGGGTGAGATTTTAGCTCTGAGCTCTGACCTCTTGGTTTTCTCTTTTACATTGGTTCTGTGTTTCTTATTTTAATAAGATGGTTGGTTACATCTACAGGTTAGGGAGATGGTTTAGTTGCTAAGGCACTTGCTTCTCAAGTGTGAGGGACTAAGTTGAGATCTCCAGAATCCAGGTTAAAAGGCAGGAGTGATGGTATGCTTTTGTAATCTCAGAGATAGTGAGATGGGAAGCATTTCTGGAGCTTCCTGACCAGCTATCCTAGGCTATACAGTAAAGTTCCAGCCCAATGAGAGGTCCTATCTCAAGCAACAATAACAACAAAGTAGAAAGTGAAAGGTACCCGAAGAAGGAGAGAGATTGTCCTCTGACCTCTAAGCACAAGTGAGCACACATGCACATATGCATCTATACACACATGGGTACCCACACACATACGTATGTACACATGCATACACACATATATAAGTAATTTTTGAAGTATATCTATTTTTAAAGACTAGGTGCACTGGTGCACATCTTTGTCCCAACACTGGGAGAATTAATGAAACTATTATACATGGTACATATTAATAGACTTCTATATTAGTATTTGTGATGGTTTTAATAGGAAAGGCCCCCATAGGCTTATATATTTGAATGCTTGGTCCTTGGGGTTGGTGCTAGTTGAGAGGTATTAAGAGGTGTTGGAGGAGTGTGAGTAGGTGTGTCACTGGCATTTGGTCTTTGAGGCTTCAAACACTCAAGTCAGGCCCAATATCTCTTGATGCTGCCTGTGGATCCAGATCTAGAAATCTTAGCTACTCTCCAGCACCATGTCTGCCTGCACACCACCACGTTCCTGCCATGACAATAATGGACTAAACCTCTGAAAATATAAGCCAGCCCTAATTAAATGTTTTCCTTGATAAGAGTTGCCATGGTCATGGTGTCTCTTCATAGCAATAGAACATTGACTAAGACAATATTAATTTATAGGCTTATAAAGCCTTGTCTATAAATGCTCATTGTAGCAGTAGTCATCATGGACAAAAATTAGAAGCAAAATCTATCAACAGGGGTATGAGCAAATAAATTGGAACATATCTATTAAATTGTATGCTAATTGTGTCTTAAAGTAAATATAGGTGAAGGAGAGGTAGGTGGATGTCTATATGTTTGAGGACAGCTTGTTCAACATAGTAAGTACCAGGCCAGCTAGCACCACACAGCAAGATCCTGCCTTAAAAAATATTCAGAGATTTTCTATCACTATAAGTCCAATGCACTATCCATTGGGTGGGAGGAGGAAAGAGAGGGGGGAATCTGTGATTGGTATGTAAAATGACTAAAAAATTCCTAATAAAAAATATTCAGAGACTTATAACTCCCCAAGAAAGTTCCCTGATATCCTTCTGCAGTCTATCCCATTTCCACTGGCAGAAGCATTTTTATAGTACATTATATTATGGTAGACTTTTGTATCATAATTTAGTATTTTCTGCTCTAATCGTTATATGAATAGAATTATAATCTACTTACTCTAATGTAAGAATTCAAATATGTGGCTCTTTAAATTAGCACTGTGTTTTATTGTGTTATTGAGAGACATCCAGCTAAATGGATATGCCTCAATTTGTTTATTCATACCCCTGTTGATGGATATTATTTTTATTTTCTGGCCATAATGACTACTGCTACAATGAGCTTTGGGTGAACAGATACTTTTGTGTTTCTTTGGAACATATCAAATAACAGAATATCTGAGTCATGGAGGTATGTACTTTTGGTATTATAAGAAATCACCAAACATTTTTCTCAAAGTAGGTGTGCCACCAATAGTCCTATCAGCAGTACTTGAAAGTTCCAATTCCTCTAAATTTTCATCAACATTTGGTTTTGTTTGTCTTTTAAATTTTGAACACAGTATGGAAGTAAGATAGCATCTCATTATCCAAATCACGTGCTTTACAATTTCAGCACTAATGCTCTTAGCCTCATTGCAGATGTCTGTAGATATGTAAAAGTAGCCAGATACAGCACAAGGCACATGAAACATACAACATAAGAATGCAAAACATAATCACAGAAGAGTGAAATAACTTGGAGCTAAAATATTCAGTGTGATTTCATGATAAGTGGTATGCTGTGGGATGTTCTGTATGGCAAATGTGTTGCTCTGATTGGTCAATAAATAAAACACTGATTGGCCAATGGCTAGGCAGGAAGCATAGGCGGGACTAACAGAGAGGAGAAAAAGAAAGAACAGGAAGGCAGAAAGAGACACTGCCATCTGCTGCCAGGACAAGCCACATGTGAAGATATCGGTAAGCCACGGGCCACGTGGCAAGGTATAGATTTATAGAAATGGGTTAATTTAAGATATAAGAACAGTTAGCAAGAAGCCTGCCACAACCATACAATTTGTAACCAATATAAGTCTCTGTGTTTACTTGGTTGGGTCTGAGTGGCTGTGGGACTGGCGGGTGACAGAGATTTGTCCTGACTGTGGGCAAGGCAGGAAAACTCTAGCTACAGTGGTATTCATTCAAAGGTATTTACTGGGAACATATTACATAGTGTGATATAATAGAAAAAAATTTAAAGGATCCTGATTTCATGAACATAAAATCTGGCAAGGTGTCATAATAATCAAACATGTGAAATTCACTTCAGATGGGAATGTTTACATCTAGTATACTCCTATGAGTGAGTACATACCATGTTTGTCTTTCTGAGTCTGGGTTACCTCACTCCGGATGATTTTGTGCTATAGGGTAAAGTATAATGGGATGGGGGATTTGAAAAGGGATGATTATTTTCATCCTCATTTTTGACAATTTCATACCTGTATACAATGTATTATGGTCATATTGTGCCCTTCATTTCTTTTTTATTCCTCTCCTACTCTTGATGCTCCCTTTCTTGCAAATTAGTCCTCTTCCACTTTTATATCTTTTGTGTGTGTGCATGGGTCTGATGCAGGTCTCCACAGGTCCCATGTGTTCAGGACTGCAGTGGCTATGCCACATCTACAAGAAAGCTTTCCAAGAGCTCCTTCCTATCCTCCAGCTCTTACAGTCTTTCCACATTTCCCCTGAGCCTGGGAAGGGCTGGTATTGATGTCCACATAGGGCTAAGCACTCAATACTAACGTATTTTCAGCATTTTAACCAGTCATGTGTCTCTGAAAGAACCTTCACCTACTACAAAAGAAGCTTCTCTGACTCAGGCTGAGAACAGCACTGGTCCATTGGTATAAACATAAATATTTAGAAAGCAGTTTGACTACATGTCCGTTTAGCAAAACATCAGTAAAATATTCTCCCCTAAGGCATGTGACTTCTCCAGGTACAGGCTTTTGAAATCAGATTTACAGTCTTAGACATGGATTTTCTCTTGTGGGGTAGGTTTAATATATACTAGAAAAGCAGTTGGTTACCCCCAAAACAGTCTTGCAACTGTTGCAATAGTGGTTATATCTTCTCTTGCACATCAATATTTTAGTACGCATGGTTTACAACTGAGAAAGCCCGTTGATGGTTGTTTTCCCCCTCAGCAGCCTCAATAGCACATCCCAGCATTATGAATGTCAGCAGGGAAGAAGCTTCCTGCTAAGTTCCAGTTTGAGTTTTTGTGTCCTGTATGCAAAGCATGTGGTGTCTTCAACTATAAGATCTTACCATCCAGCTCTGGAGGGAAACTAACAGCAATGACGACAATCTGTATTGTTTGGGGAGGAGACTACAATTTCATATAAGATGATGAAAGTTTTTAAGACAAGTCTTAAAGAATGAATAGGATTCAGACAAAAGTAAAATAAATGGAAGAGTTCAAATAGAACATGGATAGATATATAGAAATCATTAATCAATAAGAAAGGAGAAATTTTGAGCATGGTAGATGTATCAGGTCTATTTTTGAGCACAATGGGAAAGAAATATAGAAAGATCAAGGATAGTGGCTTCCAGAACTTGAACCTATTTCAGAAGACAACTCAGATGTATAAAATAGGTTTGAACATGAATAGATTCAACCACAATTGCATAGAGGAAAGTTAAATTTGTAGCATCCAATTCATTTTTTGTTTTGTTTTGTTTTTTTGAGACAGGATTTCTCTGTGTAGCTTTGTACCTTTCCTGGATCTCGCTCTGTAGACCAGGCTAGCCTTGAACTCAAAGATCTGCCTGCCTCTACCTCCTGAGTGCTGGGATTAAAGGCATGCCCCACCACTGCCCAGCCAATTCATTTTTAATAAATATTTTGCACTATTTTACATGTTGTATAGAAAAGACTGTAGTGGAGAGAAATCAAAGGTTGTTGTGGGGAAGCAGAGATAATGAGTTACCTCTTGCCATTATTCAGGCTTCAGTCAAAGAATAACTAATGCTGTGCAAGTGGCAAACGAAAGTTTATTGAGGAAGCAGAACTAAGAACCTTGGTAACTTGATGGGGAAATGGAAGAAGAGCTAATATTTCATCTGTTTGCAATAGTATATATCTCTCTGTCAGTGGAAGTAAAACTTCAACAATGGGACAGGTGTAATATAAAATAAGGAAACTGGGTCTTCAGAACTAGATCTTTTTCTTTTGCCTTATTTTGAGATCAGGCTATGTCTTGCACTAAGTTACTTGACATTGTGTAAAACTTTTTTCAGACTGTCCTTGCCCTGAGAGACTTCATTTTACAAGACATATTTGACTCTATTTTGAGGATGACACTTCACCATGTTGGACATGGAAACAATATCATCCAGAAGCATCCATGAGGCACAGACTGATGAATAACTTATTCATATATATATATATATATATATATATATATATATATATATATATATATAAATGGCTTCACGGTAGAAATTTATCAAAGTAAATTTGAACTACAGGAACACATGGGTATATTACAATGATATCAGAAGAAAACATGCCCTAGAACTTATCAGATACAAATGACCAAGGAAAGAGGGTAAATCCCTCCCCTGGACCACATTAAAAAGGACACCTAACACTATGAATACAATGACCCCACAAATCTGTCATCATACCACCCAGTATGCCAGTCAAAAGACTTAGATAGTATTCTGGACCACCTCGGGGCTTCTGTTTGGTTCAGTTCTCATAGATGATATTACCTACTTGAATTGCCATATGTCCATCCTCCCGTTCATCAATCTATATCCACTGGTCATCTGTCCACCCACTTGCTTGCCTGGTCTTGGTCCCGCCCTTTGCTTTTACAGCCTTCATGGTCTCATATCTCACTTTGCACCTCCACTGTGACCCTGTCACTTGACTCCTGTGCTTCTGGAGACAGCAGAGGAGGCAGTAACATCAGATCATCCAATAGACCACCAGCAAGGTTCATAATCTTTTTCTCTTTTGGAATCCCTATTAATTTCTGCCTTTTGGACTTCTTTGAATATCCCTGAACTCTGCTTCAGCCCCTTTAGCCTCTTCAAAACTATATACACAGATACAGATAGATAGATAGATAGATAGATAGATAGATAGATAGATAGATAGATAGATTGCATGATATATAGTGTGTGTACATGATCTGAGAGTTAATAGTAGTAATTAAGATTAGAATAGAATAAAAGTCCTTTAAAAAGAAGGACTACAAAGCAAACTTTTCCCAATGAAAGTCCCCTATCTTATAGTTTTATTGTTATTCAGTAAGTTCTGGCACTGTGGAAAGACACACTGACATGCTGATTTATGTTTCTGACATCAAGCCCTCACTACACTTTGCAAAGCCTTTCACCAGCCATTCTAAGTTTTTGTTTTCTTTTGTTTCTTGAGCAGGGTATCTCTGTGTGTCTGGCTAGCCTATGAAGACCAGGTTGGCCTCAATCTCAGAGATTCACCTGCCTCTGCCAAGTGCTGGGATTAAAGGTGTACACTTCTATGTCCAAATAAGCAGCTTAGAGGGACATGTATTTCTCTGGATTTATGCAGTGTCATAAGAGTCTTTCCAAATTAGACCGGGATATCCAAGTGTATAAAAAAAATCACATTAGAATTTTGCACATATCTGGCATGGTGATTGTTTCCAGGATACCAAGACCAAACACCACCTCCACAAATTCTTTTACCAAATTCTATAAGCATAGGCTTGTCTGTGGGAGGAGGGAAGACAGGGGAATCTGTGGTTGATATATAAAATGAATAGATAATCTCTTAATAAAAAAAAAAGCATAGGCTTGTCAAATGCCTAAACACTTCACATTCAAGGAGAGCATGGACAGATGATTCAATAATTAGGATAGGCCCTTTGGGGGGAATACTGTGCATGTGGTGGTTTGAAAGAAAATGGCCCCCAAAGGGAGTGGCACTATTAGGAGGAAGTGTGTCACTATGGGCAGGGTGGGCTTTGAGTTCTGCTATGCTCAAGCTACTCCCAGTGTCACAGACCAGTTCCTGTTGCCTACATATCAAGATACAGACATATAAAGATACAGACAGCACCATGTCTGCGTGCACACCTTCATGCTCCCTGGCATGATAATACTGGACTGACCCCTGAAAATGTAAACAGCCCCAATGAAATGTTTTTCCTTTATAAGAGTTGCTGTGGTCAGGGTGTCACTTCACAGCAATAGAACTCCTAAGTAAAGCCGGGTGATGGTGGCGCACGCCTTTAATCCCAGGACTCGGGAGGCAGAGCCAGGCTGATCTCTGTGAGTTCGAGGCCAGCCTGAGCTACCAAGTGAGCTCCAGGAAAGGCACAAAACTACGCTGAGAAACCCTGTCTCGGAAAAAAAAAAAAAAAGAACTCCTAAGTAAGACAGTGCATTTGAAATTATACAAGGATTCTTGTTTGAGAGGAGCAAGAGACTAGCATAGAAATGTGTATCTGGTACATCAATTACACTTTTGCACTAAATAGAGGAATGACCTGATAGAATAGTAGTCCTGACATAGTTAAATTAATGTGTGTAGAGAGGTATTAATAAAGCATATAATCCAAGCACTTGGAAGGTAAGACAGGCAGTTCTCTATGAGTTTGAGGCCAGCCTGATCTACAGAGTAAGTTCCAGGAAAGCCAGGGCTGTTACACAGAGAAATCCTGTCTCAAAAAAAGGGAAAAAAAGAAGAGAGAGAGCGGGAGGGAGGGAGGAGGGAGGGAGGGAGGGAGGGAGGGAGGGAGGGAGGAAGGAAGGAAGGAAGGAAGGAAGGAAGGAAGGAAGGAAGGAAGGAAGGAAGGAAGGAAGGAAGAAAGGAAAAAAGAAGAGAAAGCATACAACAGTAAACAGGCATAAATACAGGACTTACCAATGAGTATGTGGGAGCCTGAATCAGTTGTTCAAGTGTACAAATAAATGGGAAAATAACCCATGAAAAGTGATACCTATTTTGAAGATTTTTATGATTATTACACTGCTTGGATGTAAAAATACCAAAAGGTAAGTGAGAATTAGTGGCCTCAATTTTATCTGCAGGACATCAAAGCTCTGAAAATTAAAAATACCAGGATCACAACTAATTTTTTAGGCTAGGATGCCCCACCATGCCTTATACAAGTCCTAAATATGTCCTCTTTCAGGAACCTCCACTTTTTTAAATTTATTCTCTCATATATTATATCCCAACCACAGTTTCCCCTCCCTCCTCTCCTTCCAGTCCCTCCTTCCCACCAATCCTAAACCCTCATCCACTCCTCCTATGTTTCTCTTCAGGAAAGAGCAGGCCTCCCTGGAATAGCAACCAAACATGGCATATCAAGTTCCAGTAAGACTAGGCCCCTCCTCTCGTATTAAGGCTAGACAGGGCAACCCAGTAGGAGGAAAAGGGTACCAAAAGCTTGCAAAAGAGTCAGGGACAGCGCCCATTCCCACTGTTAGGAGTCCCACAAGAAGACCAAGCTACACACTGTAACAAATATACAAAGGTTCTATGTCAGTCCCATGCTGCTCCTTGGTTGTCAGTTCAGTCTCTGAGCCCTCATGAGCCCAGGTTAGTTGATTCTGTGAGTTTTCTTGTGGTGTCTTTGAGTCCTCTGGCTCCTATAATCCTTCCTCCACCTCTTCTACAGGATATACTAAGCTCCACCTAATATTTGACTGTGGGTCTCTGCATCTGTTTCTAATCAGTTTCTGGATAGAGCCTCTCTGATGATCATTATGTCAGGCTCCTGCCTACGAGTATACCAAAACATCATTAGGCATTATTTCATTTACTTTTTCTTTGCTGGGCATGTTTGGTTCTGTCCTAGGTCTCTGGGCTGTCTGACCTCTGGGTCCTGACCCTCCAGGCAGTGTCAATGGTGGGCTCCCTCTCCCAGGATGGATCTCAATCTGGACCAGTCACTGGTTGACCACTCCCACAATTTCTGTGCCACCTTTACCCCAGCAAATCTTGAAAGTGGGACAAATTCTAGTTCAAAGGTTTTGTGGCTGTATTGGTGTCCCAATCTCTCCACTGGAAGCTTTTGCCTGATTATAGGAGATGACAAGCTGGGCGGTGGTGACACATGCCTTTAAT
This sequence comes from Peromyscus leucopus, assembly GCF_004664715.2. Classification (NCBI taxonomy): domain Eukaryota; kingdom Metazoa; phylum Chordata; class Mammalia; order Rodentia; family Cricetidae; genus Peromyscus; species Peromyscus leucopus. The sequence goes on from NC_051083.1 coordinate 112,840,065, forward strand.
CTCAGCACTCGGGAGGCAGAGGCAGGCAGATCTCTGTGAGTTTGAGGCCAGCCTGGTCTCCAAAGCGAGTTCCAGGAAAGGCACAAAGCTACACAGAGAAACCCTGTCTTGCAAAAAAATAGGAGATAACAGGTTTAGGCTCTATATTTCTCATAACTAGGCATCTTAGCTAGGTTCCTGGGAGTTTCCCATTGCACTAGGTTTTTACCTTGTCCCTGAAATGCCCACTAATTCCCATTGTCTCTCCTGGAACTCTCTTCCTTTATCCTCTCCCCACCTAATCTCTACTGTTCCTGTCCCCACCATCACCTCCTTCTACCCACAATGTCTATTCTATTTCCCCTTCCCAGGGAGATCTATGCATCCCCCCTTGAGCCCTCCTTCTTACCTAGCCTCTCTGAAGACTTTCTACTTTCTAAATGTATATTATTTACTGAGTCATGGTAGTCCCACAAGTTTACTCTTGTTAGCTACTGCTGCTCATACATATCACTTTACTCAGCAAATTCCTGAAACTTGGTTAAAGACATTGCCACCTTTCAGAGGCATGAGTTGGAAGGGAGGTAGATTTCAGCTTGCCAAGTGTCAAAGTAATGAACAGGGGAAGTGAAGCCAATGATCATCATTAGCAGGAGTAACAAAGAAGCCTTCAACCAACCTTTATGTCTCTCACTTTAAAGAGTTGCTAAAGCAAAGGGCCTTGCAAGGCACAGGACAAAAGGCAGTGCCTGAGCAGAGTGAGCACCAGATCAATATATGTTGAATGAAAAAGTAAAAGAGAGAGAGAAGAAAAAGAAAAATCATGAGGCCAGCTATACATATCCAGTGACCAGAGGTAAACTTTCCTCTTTGAAGATAAAATTCTTCCTCCCTCCATATTTTGTGGGATCTATTCTTTTCCTTCTAAATTCACAAAAGTGTCTCTCTTTGATGCCTTGACGAATGCCTCTTTTCTTATGGAATCCAAGTGTTAGGGCATACCTGCAAATGACAGTAGCATCAACTGCAATCTAAAGATTGAACCTAGCTTACAGGACAGACTAATTACTCTAGACCCCTATCACACGAAATTGGTGATGACTTAGCCAGTACTAGTTGTAAACAAGAGTCAATAATCATCTAGTCATTTATAAAACACAAGAATAACTTTTTAAATTTTAGATGGCCTTTCTAAAGACTCAAAAATCAAGACAAGCACATTGAAATAGTCCATTAATTTGTATTGATCTCTGCTCAATCACAATGCAGTTATTTCAAATCATTGATGATGCTATCTAAAGAAATATGAGAATGCTTTCTTTGTGAAAGTATAGGTAATGCCAAGTAGTCTCTGAAAAACTTCTGCTTCAAGCTGAGAGACCAGAAGCCATAAGAGCCTTGCTCCAAATGTGAAGAGTTCTCTAAATTCAACCCAGGATAGTCTCACGGGTTTGAACAAAGGAGAATCTTTTGCTTCAGTTAAACTCTAGTGCCCTACAGAAAGTTTCACCTTGTTAAATACCACTAGGATCTGCTCGAAGGAAAAACAAAACAAAAATATTCTCTTGGATCTCTACAAATATAGAAGAATGAACATAGTAGCTTCTAAAGTGAAGTGGGTACTCTGTATTATTTTTCTTCCCATTTGTGGGCATAGAAACTCTCACTTAGAACTTGCCTGTAAGTTGTTAAAACACATTTCTAAAGAGAGAGAGGGAATAAGAGAAAAGGGAGGGAGGAAAGAGAGTCTGGAATTGAATTAAAGCTTAAGGAACAAACAGGAGTCCAGACTCAGATATGAGGATAATTAGGCTAAGATTAACAGACTCAGGGATTCACTATAATAGAGAGGAAATCTAACACATTAGAACTCAGTGAGAATGTAAATGATGAGATACAGCTGGTCCTCCACATCCATTTGCTCCACATTCCATCAATCATAGATCAGAAATATTTGATAAAAAATGAGTTTGTGTTGAACATATACAGATACCTTATTCTTATCAGTATTCTCTAAACAATACAGTATAGCAACTGTTTACATGCAATAACATGGTAATAGCATAAGAAATTGAATCTGAAAAGGATTTAAAGTATTTGGAAGGGAATGATTCATCTATATACAAGCACCATGAAGATTTATACAAGGAACATTAGCTTACACTATTAAAGTATCAATACCCAGTCTTAGAATCAATCCCCATGCCAACTCTCTTGGCACTAAGGAACAGCCTTACTTGGTAAAGAAAAAAGAATGGAGTCCATTTCTAAAGAATCAACAAAAACATTATCTCCTCAAATAAAACTATAAAATAGCAATGTGAACAATTCCAGTACAATAAGGCAAGTAAGACAAAAGAATAAAATTTAGTGGAGTATTTTTCTTTACCACAGAGTAAGGAAAGAGAAAGAGATAGTGTGGACAGGCCCAATTTTTACTCGCATTAGAAGAAAAAAAAAAGCCAGGATGATTTTTGCCTCTATATTTACTTTCCAACCTACCATGTTTTTAGTGTCCCAGAAAAGAGAGGAGATGCATGCAGCAGAGAAAGATCTTAACTTTTAATAATGATCCAGTAAGCAGAGTTGTGGGCTGAAAGACCAGAGACCCATTCTCTACAACTCTTGTGTAGCTGGAGTTTTCTCCAGGCCCACTTGGGCCCACAGCCACTCAGACCCAAGTAAACACACAGAGACTTGTATTACTTATAAACTGTATGACTGTGGCAGGCTTCTTGATATCTAGTTCTTATATCTTAAATTAACCCATTTCTATCAATCTATAAATTGCCATGTGGCTTGTGGCTTACTGGTACTTTACATTTTGCTTCTCATGGCGACAGCTGGCAGCATCTGCTGACTCAGCCTCCCACTTCCCTGAGTTCTCCTCTCTGCTTGTCCCACCTATACTATACTTCTGCCTGGCTACTGGCCAATCAGCATTTTATTTATCAATCAATCAGAACAACACATTAACAGCATACAGAAAGACATCCCCAGCATTCTTGTCCCCTCTTGACTGTGTGAACCTAGGCATGTCATTAAAACTTTCAGAATTTCATTAACTTTGTACGTCAAAGAAGAGCCTGAGTTCAATTGTGTGATTATATACATGATGATACATCTCAAATTATCTCCAATATTCTTACTATTAAAGTATTATACAAATCATAAAAACTTTTACACTTTATGATTCAATGAGTCCATATATGCATGGAAGAGGTCCATCTATATACCAGCAAGGTACATACCTAATACACCCATGGATGGGGAAGAGGGAAAAGGCAAGAGAAAGCATTTTGTTGTTCTTGCTGTCTGTTTTGTTTTGTTTTTATGAGCTTAGAAGACAATAAACAAGAATAAAATAGATGTTTTAAAATAAAATTGCCAACTAGTTATTTTTTATTTACTCTAATCAAGATTGCAACAGGGATGAGTTTCAGCATAAAAAAACTGTTGTCAAAAGCTCCATCAGATTTCCATCCACAATTTTGCCTCAAAGTCATGCAAAGGAAATTCTCTTCTGAGTCTTTACATCTCCATCATCTTCATGACACATAAAGACAAGGGTGAGAGCAACCACATGGTGTGGAATAAGCCAACATGATTCAGTGATTCAGTTCTATGCCAATGCACTGGAATTACATTGACATGTAATAGACAGTTCTGTTATTGGCAAGCTGAATGTTATTTTTACAAGATAAAGAACAAATTTAGATTCAGGATCAAGTTACAAACATTTTCTGAAAAGCACCAACTAATAAATAATTTAGGTTTTGCACATTTCATACTGCCTCTACCACATTATTTGGGTTGGTTGGTTATTTAGTTGATTGATTGGGTTAGATTTGTTCTTCATAATCCTCTACTCCTGTACAAGAAGCATTCAAAGTAGCCAAGCAATAGTAATAGCAAAAGCTCAATTCTACCAGGTGTTTCTTGTAGTCAAAGATAACCAGACTCCATTAAACTATGCTAGAAAACAGCTGTAGCAAATTAGATAAAGCAAAGCAGAAAGCATTGATTGAGGCCCTGGAAGAATGGCCATAGCATTTCAAGATGCTACTATTGATATTATTTACACATTATATTTCAACCACAGCAGACTAATATCAGAGACAGTGTTCCTTCTTATACACTTGAGTATTCTAAAATAGCACCTGGTGAGTGGCTTTAAAGAGGTGTCTTGCATGTTAGATAATTAGGATTTCTTCCACACTGTAAATCAACTACCATTTTCTCACTGATTTACGTGTAAGTTTGAGATGGACTCTAAGTCTTTATTTGTTCTTTGGAAACTAGACTTAAGCTTCTCTTACACCAACTCCCACCATGGTCTTCTCTGCCAGGTACTTAGTGATACAAACAGAACTCTTTTAGGAAATTTTTATAATAAATTTAAAGTCATTTCAAAATGGAGCAATTACTCTTCTATAGAACAAATTAGAAAGTTAAATGAAGTTAGGAATCTGGTGTATACTAAAGGTAGTCCAAGTGTAAGGAGATAGTTGGTTAAATGATGTTGGAACCACTGAGCAAAATTCTACTAAGACGGTAAAGCTGAGATTATTGTTTACATTTCACACAAATAAATTCTAGATAAATCAGAATTTTAGTATAAAATTTGTTGAATGAAATAAAACATGAAAAAGATTACAAGAGCAAAATCATTTTAAATAACTGTGGAGCAGAGAGAAGTCATTTCAAAGTATAACACAACATCCAGAAGCCAACAAAGAAAAAAAGTCAGATACAATGACTATATATAAATAGAAATTCCAGGCTGGTAAGATGGCTTAGCAGGTAACGGCACCTACCATCAAGCCTAATGTCCTGAGTTTAATTCCAGGAACCAACATGGTAGAAGTAGAGAACTCTGTTTTCCATGCATGCTGTAGTGTCTGCTGGCACATGCACCAAAAGAAAGATGAGAGAGGAAGAGAGAAAGGAAGGGGGAGTGAGGGAGGGAAGGAGAGAGTAAGTGAGGGAGAGAGGCAGAGAGGGAGGGAGGGAAGACAAAGAGAAAGGAACAAAATAAAAATGCCTCATGTGAAGAATGCCCATGAGTTTAAAAGACAGTGAACTAAAAATATTTGTAACTAGTATTACAGAAAAGAGCCTACCTTTCCACGCATAAAATATCTATAAATTAGTTTATAAGCACCAACAGACCAGTAGAAAATGGTCAGATGATGATAAGCAGGTTATCCATAGGAAATAAAATACCAAATTAAACATTTTCATTACTCAGTTTCATCCATGATAAGAGGGATGTAAATTTTAAAACCTATTGAGATGATTTTTCACCTCTCAGACTGGTAATGATGAAAAAGGTTTGATAACACATACTGAGGGTATGGAGAAATTGTCCCTTATAGATTGGAAGGAATATAAATGGATACCATGTGTATGTAGAATACAAGTTGGCCATGTCTATCAAAATTGAAAACACAGTATGTACCAAGAAATTCCAATGCCAATAATTTATTTCACTTAAATATTCATGGATAACAAATTACAAGTATATGAAGATATTAACTGGAATATTTTTACAATAGCAACAGATTAAAACTAACTTATTTGTAGAAAACTTTTTTTTAATTTTATAAATGTTGTTATAAAAATATTTGCAAATAAATAAAGACATCACATACCAAAGTTAACAAGGAAAATTGTTTATAAACTTTGGTAGAAACAAACAAAACTGCCCTGCTAGGATCCTTGGTGGGTTGGCTACAGAACTCTCCATGGATACCAAAGTCCAAGATTACACTTTTTATGTAAAATGGTGCGGCAAGTGTATATTGTAGTTGGTTGAATCTGTGAGTGTGGAACCCATGGGTATGCAATACCAATCTAATCAATATGGATGCATTATAAGGAAAACATGGTCTCCCACGTACATAGTTCATGTGGGAGAATTGTGGTGATATTGTGTTCTCCAAAATATTGTGCACCCTAATAAACTTATCTGGGGTCAGAGAACAGAACAGCTACTATAGAGGCCCGAAAGTGGTGGCACACACACCTTTAATCCTAGCATTCCAAAGGCAGAGATTAATCTGGATCCCTCAGTTCAAAGCCACACTGGAACAGCCAGGCATGGTATTACACACCTTTAATCCCAGGAAGTGATGGCAGGAAGCAGAAAAGTCTATAAGGCGTGAGGACCAGGAACAACTATAGTCTGTCAAGCTTTAGGATTTTGAGCAGCAGTTCAGCTGACATCCATTCAGATGAGGACACAGAGGCTTCTAGTTTGAAGAAACAGGATCAACTGAAGGATTAGTGAGGTGAGGTTAGCTATGGCTGTTTCTGCATCTCTGATCTTTCAGCATTCACCCCAATACCTGGCTCCGGGTTTGTTTTTTATTAATAATACCTTCTAACAATTCATGTTACAGAGAATAAAGAATATTATACCAATTGTCTAAAAATTGGAGGAGAAGAATATATCTGCATGTATATGTGAAAAGCAGTGGAGTACAATGATTCAGAGCATAGACCCTGAAACCAGTCAGTTTGGATTGGAATCTTGGCTTGGTTATTAAACAACAGTAATCTCTTTGAGCCTCAATCTCCTCATGAACAAAATATAGGCAATAAAAAATACCCTTCTTATTGGGCTCCTTTGAAGTTTAAATAATTAATATATTTTTATATCTTGGAAAGGTGGCTGGAAAGATGGGTCAGCAATTAACAGCACTGTTAATCTTACAGATGGCCCAGGTTCAGTTTCCAGCACCCACAGAGTGGTTCATAGCTATTCACAATATTAGTTTCAGGGGATCTGATGCCCTCTTCTGACCTCTGTGGGCATCAGGCACTATTTAAATATTCATGAAATATATAACAGTAGAGAATATACCTAAGAGGTTATATAAGAAGCTATATCTGGCTAAAGGACAAAAGTGAAGACCATTTTACTATTGAACCCAATTCTTACATAATAGATATTTTTTTAAATAACACTTATTAAACTATTAATGTTTTCTGTTCCCCATCACCCAAGTCTAACTTGACCGCATCTCCTCACTACCATTATCTACTTTGTTGCATTATTTCTATTTTTCATGTCCTGTGCTGTTATTTCTCACAGATTTTGATATATCTCACTTTGGAGCACCTCATTCACTTCATTTTTCTGGAACTTTCTACACTCCTTCATGACTTTACTGTCTTCCCTCTGTTGATATGCCTCTGATGCAAAAAAAAGCACTGCATTGTCTAGTTTGCAAATCTAGACATCCTGTGGCCTCAAATTCAGAATGTTAAAATGAGCATACCATCCTGCTCTCATCTAAACTTCTCCTTTTCTAATTTCATGTGATAGAAACTTGATCCTTGACTTTGCTCTCCATTCACCATCCCTCACATCTACCATACCTAGGAATTTATCCCTACATGTTCCTCTCCCGCTATTTGCAATTAGAGATATACTGGCCTTGGGCAGCCCGTCTCAAACTGTGATGTATACACTGTGCATATGTATCACCTGAAGAGGATGCTAAAATATAGATTTGGAATCAATATTGTTGTGCAGATTTTCCTGGGAAGAGGCGAACAAACATTTACCAAGGCAGGACAAAATTACCTTAAAGAAATTATTCCATCCAAGTGTAGTTTGATGAATCAATGAGTTCCATTGGGCTTACTTATGAGGCCATCAGTGAGAGAATCCCCAAAGGAACATGAGCAAATTAAGTAAGAATAACAACATCATCATAGAATGGCAGTGTTAACTACTTATAATATAGATAGACAGTGGTTCTCAAGCTTCCTACTGCTGTGATCCTTTAATACAGTTCTTCTTGTTGTGGTGACTTCCAACCATAATGTTATTTTGTTGCTACTTCATAACTAATTTTGCTACTGTTATAAATCTTAATGTAAATATCTGATATGTGACACCTAAAGGCATCACAACCCACAGGTTGAGAACCACTGGCTTATATATTCTTCAGGAGAGAAGAAGCCTCACATACTTCATAGACTGCTTCTGCATTGCCTGGTACTGCCCAGTGAGTGAGCTTTGTAAGTACTCCTCACTGTCATGATAGACTCTTAGTGGACTCAATCCTCTGAAAGTTGCCTTCAGGAAATCACAGCTGCTCTGATTTTAAGACAGAAGCAGCCATGCTATTCCTAGATGACCAAGATTCGCAGTGACTATGACAGCCAGCCTGGAATATAACTGTTAATAACTAACTCCATTGTTCCATCTTCTCTTCCTATGCAGTTTCCCACACTATAGCAGGATTGTACTGTGTCGTCAAGAAAATAAGCACAGTAGTGACGTCATTTCTGAGACAATATTGTAGAAGACAATGTGAATTTTGTCTTAGGCTAGCACATGTTCTCTCTCTCTCTCTCTCTCTCTCTCTCTCTCTCTCTCTCTCTCTCGTTACTCACAATGGAGAAGTATTGAAAAGTCATTAGAGAGCCTCTGGAAAAGTTAAGATGGTGACAAATTGATGCTTCTAGCCAATATCTAATGAAAACTGAAACTATGTACCCAAAAAGGCAAGAGAGGACTTGAAAGCTCCTTTAGCTTCTATCTAATCTTTCAGACACTACAGCTCTAGTCAAAATCTAGACCAGAACCTCAGGAGAGCACTACTCAGGCAAGCCCCTCCTGGATACTTGAGCACATAAACTGTGAAATCATGTCTGCTGTTTCAAACTATCAAAAAAAATTTTTTTTTGGTTTTTCGAGACAGGGTTTCTCTGTCCTGGATCTTGCTCTGTAGACCAGGCTGGCCTCGAACTCACAGAGATACTCCTGGCTCTGCCGTAAGTGCTGGGATTAAAGGCATGCACCACCACTGCCTGGCAAACTATCAAATTTTGCAGTAGTTTATGCAGCACTAGATAGCTTGCACAGTAGGTCCAAGATGGGACTTGAAAACATCTGCATTTCTAACAAGCTCCCAGGGAAGACTGATGTTATGTTGGCAAACATTACTTCATTGCCAGGCCCTTTATCATTGTTACAGCCTTGTACCAAACCTCTACCATCACTGCCTTTCTGTTCCAATTCCACTATACCTCTCTTTGCCAATATACAATGGTTCCCCACTACTGGCTGTGTAAAATCAAAGTTCACAATCTCATTCAAGATCCCTTGGAAACTTTCTATATGCATGCTTTAGGGTAGCATTGTCCACTGCTCTTTTATCAGGTCCTTTCTTCTCTTGTCAACCTGATTCCCTTATTGTCCTCTGCACACATCACATTTATTCCTACTCCTTATTAGTTTTATATCCTCTTATTCTCTCCCAACACTCAATATACGCATGGCTTGAATATGTTAAATACTCTGTAGGTATCCAAACAGAAGCTTCAAGGCTTCAAGTCTGTACCACTATCCCACAGAACTTCTAGCACTTTGTTTGTATCTGTTAGATTCACAAGTCACATTCTCAACTTCCAACCTCAGTCTGATGCAAATTGAGTTCAGGGATAATACCTTATAAGTCATAGTCATTTCAGGACACCAGAACCTGTGCTGGATACATAGAAAGGGAAGAGGCTGGATCTATCACATTCAATATTGCATGCCTATCAGCCACTGCCAAAATTTACTCCTGAGTTTTACAGTCACAGACAGAATCCTTAGAAAATCCACTTCCTTCGTCCCTTCCTGATTCCTATCCACTAGGTAACTGCCTCATGTATTCTAGCCACATCATCAACAGGTAAGAAGATATAACACACTGAAAGGACTTCTTTCATTGCAGTGATGAAAGGGGAAATAATGCCACTGTTAATCCAAAAGCCCTTGTTTTTGGATTTGAAATCCTTCCTTTGATCAGGAAGTCAGATATGCTGTGAACTCATTAAGGTTTCCCTGAGTAGTATGAATGAATCATCCACAAGGACACATTGAAAGAGAGTACAGTGTGAACCCAGTGGCCACAGAAGGAAGACCAACTAAAAAAGATAAACATCTAATGAAAGGTAATGAACAAACGAAACAACACAGAGGTAGAGACAGACAGACACACCATCCTGAAGTCTTGTACATTCCACACATCAGACAAAAAGACCATTTTACAAAAAGATAGACATTGTGCTGAGCAATTTGAAAAAGCCAAGTCCTACAACAAGCCTGAGGTAGATGTTAGCATTTACCAGTCAAGGCAGCTGAGACTTAGAAAGTGTAAGTGACTTACTTCTTCAAGATCACAAAACTAGAAGTTGTTAAAGCTAAGTCTTAAATCCAGTATAATCTGCATTCCCAAATCATATTCTTGACCTCTACTCTCTATATCTAGCCCTCATTTTTATTTTGGTAGAGCATGTATGGAAAGACCTATTTTGATTTGTAGAAAATTACAAAGTAGAAACAACTTACTGTTCAGCTCCCATCCATACCCAGATACCTCCTCCTGTCCTATGCTTTCCCTACAGCTACTCAATATGCATCATTAAGTAAGGAAGTAATCTTAGCCCTCTGCACCCAACAAAGCGTACTCATCCTATATTTCAGGCCTTAATTCCACAGCCTGCAGGGTGGCAATGAATGTAATGAAATAATCAAATCCTGTTACTAGGTAACTAATGGGTTACTCCTCCCAGGTAATATAAAGCATTAGCTCTATTAAAACAGAAAGACCCTAAAGAGGAAATATAATGACAAGAATGTGGGCACATTCGCAGGCCCAAGAGGAAACATGTTTGGAACCAAAAGACCTTTTTATGTCCCTCCTATCATGCCTATTCTTCCTTATGGGTTTGATACATGCCTATTCTTCCTTATAGGTTTGATATATGCCTTAAACACTTCATTTCTTGCACTTTTTGTACTTAACAGCTAGCAGTAGAACAAAATGCAGCTTCTTTAAAAAAATTCTAATGGAGTTTCCAATTCTCAATTAAAAGAACTATCTTTCCATCCATCTATTTATTCCTGCCAAGCATTTTTGTTTTGAAGCTGGAAGTTTCATTATCTGAAATTTCTAGGCAATTACTGGGTCTAGTAACTCCCAAGATGTGAACAATTTTTTTCCTAGCAGTCAGTGAAAAGTAGCTTAAGTAAACTGTGTGTGTGTGTGTGTGTGTGTGTGTGTGTGTGTGTGTGTGTGTGTGTGTTAAGGAAAGTGTTCTGTTAGGAATAAGGGGAGTGGTAAAGGCCGGGGGGAACAGAGGCATTGGGAACCATATCTGTCCATATATTTGTCTCATTTGACTTTGTAAGCTCCAGAAATATTAATAAACAGCCCTCAAAGTCCCATGGGAAGCTTTTAGATTTGCAGCTTTAAACAACCACTCATCCTCATTTTGGCACAAAGTCAAACCAAAATTTGTCATAGTTTATAATGCTTGTTAATGAAGAACATCAAAAATTAATGCTCATTAGGATGCTCATTAATATGCACGGTGCTCACCAGTTTGACTTAATTAAGTGAAGCAACACTTCATGATTGTATTGTGTGGCCCAGCAGAGAAAGGGCGCTATTCAGGTCTGAAGGTGTTCCCTGGGGACAGCATTAGCAGCATTGCTGGGCAGGGTACCTGTCAACTTCTTCTGGAAGCTTCCAGGCAGGTTAGAAAACAGGAAGCTCTTAGATAGCAAGTGGCTGTTGCCTCTGCTGGGATGTGTGATCCCACACTCGTTTCCTTGTTCTACAGTGTTATTCAGTGAATTGAACTGAATTATATCATGGGCAGTGGTACAATTCAATCTTAGTCAAGAAAGACTACTAAAGAAAGGAGGAAGTAGGAGACCAAAATAAGAACAAGAATAATATATCTTGCAAGTTAATGGGACATCAAAACAGGAAAAATAGACCTTGCAGGTTAAGGGTTCTCTTTGCAGTTGAGACAGTAAAGAGTAAGTTCCTGTTTGTCCTATGGTTGTTTGACTCAACTGCACAGGATGTACTTCATCACATGTGAACTGGAGGTGTAGGGGGAGGAAATATATCAGGATAGACACTTGCCCCTGATTGGATGTAGGCAGGAAGTACACAGGTAGGAAGTACATCAGGATAAATGCTTGCCCCTGATTAGATCTGATGGTCAATACAGTAGACCTGTAGTTTTGCCTTTTTAGGTCTCTGCAAAACGTGAATTGTGGCCATTTCCTGGGAACCTAGGATGGTTCTGGCCAGAGCACATCCTCCTGGCTAGTATTTAATTAAACCTTACTTCAAATTTATCTCAAAGATTGTGGTATTGGACTTAATCTCAACTGGTGGGACTTGGGGCACAGTGAGGGAGTATGAAGAGAAGTAAATAATTATTTTATAAAATTATAAGGAACAAAGGAGAAACAAGAGTCAGATACACAGACATTGACATACGTCAAAGAAGAGGACAGAATTGGGACTGTTTATGTGAGAATTTTGTTGTTGCTGTCATTCTGAATTTTTTGAAACTTTTGCTAACATGTTCACAAACATTCCAAACTTATTTTTTCAAGTGGGTCACTGTAAATTAAACATAGTGCTTGATCTGTGGAACCTGTGACTCATACTTTAACATTTTTTTTTTTTTTTTGGTTTTTCAAGACAGGGTTTCTCTGAGTAGCTTTGTGCCTTTCCTGGAACTCACTTGGTAGCCCAGGCTGGCCTCGAACTCACAGAGATCCGCCTGCCTCTGCCTCCCGAGTGCTGGGATTAAAGGCGTGCGCCACCACCGCCCGGCTAACATTTTTAAACTTGGAAGAAAATATCAAAGGGGAAAATGACAGTGGGAATGGGGAATTTGAACATTGGGTCTACTACCTACTGTACAGATGAATAAACTTGGGGAAGCCACTTAATCCCACTAAGCTTCAATTTCCTCATCTATACACTGTTGGACTCTGCTGTAGGAAATGGTCCTTTCATTTTTGTAGTTCAAGATGCTCAAATATAGGCAATTTCATGTAGTTTAATCTAATATAAGGATTAAGCAGGGCAATATATTTGAAAACAAGTTTAAACCAAAGAGCTCTGCTGCCAATAGCACATATAGCGTTTCTCTTGGGTCAGCTCCACTTTTGTGCATGCAGCTTTCCTAGGTGGAAAACCCATGATTCTGGCAACTCTAACACCCTAGGGGTACAATGGACCCTCAGGAACTTTTTCTTGGGTTTCCAATTCCACCATCCATTGCTTCAGCTCAGTGGCCTTCTGGAACCTCCACACAGTCTCCATGATTCGCCCACTCTCACATCTGTCATGCCAATAAAATTAGTACTACGTGCACAAGACTCCTGGGTTCTCCTTTAGATGTAGCTTTGTCAGCTGTAACCACAGTCTTCTGTGGACCTTCCAGACTGATTCTGGGGAAGTCCTCCCCTGCCTTTGGTAGTTAGTTTTGAGCAAAAAAATCACTTCATTCTATCCTTTCAAATGAATATGCAGTTTCGCTAGATGGAGCTTTCACTCAATAGGGTTCTGCCCACAGGGCTCTTTTCTTATTGTTCTGTAGCAAACCAAGTTTCCCTTAATAGTGCTAATCTCTTTAGCAATTACAAGTCTTTCCCCAGTACCTACCATGTCATGAACCTGAAACCCCCTCATTTCTCCTCTAACAGACACATTTGTCCTATCTTCTTGCTCCACTTGTTGCTTTTTCCCATTGTAGATTTCAGTAAAATCATGCCACAGTCTTGAATGCTACCACAACTTGAGATTTTTCCTGCCAAACAAATTGTTCATTACTATTCCATGCAGTCCCACTCAAGTTATCTTGACACAGGAGAAAGACAACCAGATTCTTTGTTAGAATATAACTCAAAATGGCCTCTAGCCCACTCCCTGATAGGAAACTTGTTTTCCTTTGAAACTTTGTAAGGCAGACAACCATACATTGTTCACATTTATCCTGGCATTCTGATCCTCCAAACTCCCACCAGAATGGCCCACTGATCCCTGCTTACAGCACAAAGTTCCAAGCTCTTCCACGTTCCCCTTGCAGGACGGTTCCAAAGGCCTAGGAGTCACATGCTCAGGTTTTTCACAGCAATGACCACATAATGGTACTAATTTTCTAAATTTTTTACTTTTCTTGTTGTTGTAACATATCTGAAAAAAGAAGTTTAAGGAAGGAAAAGTTTATTAGGCCTTATAGCTTGAAGTCATAATCTATAATGATCTGAAAAGCACAGAAATAGGTACATAAGGTATGGTCACACTCTGTCTACAGTCAGGACAGAGACAAAAATGAATCCTGGCACATAGACCACTTCACTTATTCATTCAACCCAGGATCCTAGCCCATGGAATGGTGCTACACACATTTAACATGGTCTTCTCAACTCAATTAACCAAAAATTAGAAATTTCCTCATGGACATGGCCGGAGGTTTTTCTTGTTGATTCTACATCCTGTCAAGTTGACAATTAATATTAACCATTAAACTATTTACAATCACCCAGTATGGGTTTTATTATGGTTTACTTATAGCAGCATCTAAACCAAATTGAAACTCTTTCTTAAACATTGGCAAAGGTTTTTCTAACTCAAGACTCAAAATTAGGATAACAATAACACAAAGACGATCATTATGAACAATTATCATTGACACTGTTTACAATTATTTTTAAATGCACTGCCTTTCTTCAGTCAATAGTAAACAGAAATTGTTAAAAAGTTATTTCAAATGGCTATACACACACTCATACCCCTCTCTATACTCTTTTTTCTAAGGGGACCAAAAACCTTCCTGGAAAGAAATAGTATAGATTTGTACAAGAAAAAAGTAACCATAATAATACAATACCAAAATATTAAGTATGGTAGGTCCAAGTATCACTGAGAAGGCCGGAGGGGGAAAAAAGTAAATTTGGTAGAGATTATGTAGGGTCTAGTCATCAGAGCAGTCACTAAGTCAAGTTCTTATAAGCAGGCTAGAGTTTGCACAAAGAAACAACAGAGAAGGAAAGTAACAGTTTAGGAGCCTGATAAACAACCAATAACCAAAAGCTCATAAATTCTTAAGGATTGAAAAGGGTCACCATTGAGCTCTCTAAGAAAGGTAGAAATGTAGAGAAGTGTAAGCAACAAAATTTTCAGACACCAAGCAATATAATAGAATAAAGTATAACTGAAACAATATTAAAATACTAGCCTTTGGAAGGATATAAAACAGTAAGATAAAAGATTCCTTCATCCAATTGTAGAATTGCTAGTCTGGTACTTACAAGGAATAGAGAAAGTGTGTTAAGCCGAACACTATTCCAATAAAGGGGTCAAGGTGTTGGTGGGGAAAAGATAGGTCTATATGTAGCAAAAGGAAACTAACCAGCTTTGAGAAGTACACAGAAAGCCCGGGCACACACAATCCTCTGCCAATCATGCGGTGGAGACTTGGAATCTCTCTGAGGAATGGAAAATATTAAGTTAGAATAATTTGCTTTATCATTCAAGGTAGATAAGAGGCAAATGGCATATTGTACTGGGCACACATCTCTAGTAGAGATAAAGCTGCAACCTTTGATAGGTGCATTGTATTGTGTCTGTTCAGCAAGCAGTCTGGCATTTTTTTCTTGCCTTCCTAAGTCTGAGCTTCATTCTCAAACAAACCAACTGCAGGATATTTCCATAATGACTTGAGACCATTCTTTAGCCTTTTCCTGCTCTGAAAATATTCCCTCCTTGGGTTCTTTGTTCAGAAACATATTAGTTTGCATTTCCATTTGTCGGATGTTATTGTTTCTTTACTCATTGCTGCACTTCAAACTGCAGCATTCGCCAAACTTGGGATTTTGATCACTGCATCATCTTCCAGCTCATTAATGTAAATAATAAAGAGCCTGGTTTCTGATGCCAGTCCCTTTCAGAACCATATTAATAATTCATTTCCAGCTTGATATAGTCCTTTCAGCAGCTGCTTTGTTTGAGGTTTTGCTCCTTATAGTGGCGATAGGTCAATTGTCTTATGGTGAGATTGAACCAGGGGGCCTGAGAAGGGCATTGGTATTCCCTGCATGTAGCCACGAGGGATTAATAGTATATGTGGGGGGAGGGGGTGGCACCAAGTCTACTTCTAAGGATCCCTCTGGAGACTCAGCCTCTTGTTTCAGTATTCTTTCCAAATCTACTCTTTTTAGCATTAATTATGAAGACAACGAGCTCAGTGCCAAAGTGTAGGAGCTGACTACCTAGTTATTTCACAAGGAATGAAAAGTCTGCTTGTCAGCCAAGTAAATTTTTTTTTCTTTCTCTATAAGAGGATATTAATTCTGCCCTAGTGGGTTTGGCTGAGAGTGTCTGCTTTATCTACATCCTGTGCATAGTGGGTGCCTAGTTCCCTATTGCTTGACTTGTTATAGTGTCTACCCAGGAAAGTTGTCCCAGGGACAAGGATAAGTCAGGAAACAGCTACTCAAATCATCACTGCCTCTCCCTGTCTCCATCATACATTCCTACAGAATATCCAGTGAGAGATACAAGTAAGTCTAAGACATGATTTGAAGATGTGAACAGCCACAGCTAGGGATGTATAAAAGAGTCAGCTGTAGAGTGAAAGCCATGGGCTATGTAACACCAGGTGAAAACATTCTGGAAAGACAGCAATAGAACCAGCTGTCAGTCACCTGCAGAACACAGTATGAGGGAGACATAGGACATGAAAAGAAAAAAACTAACAGGAGCTTTAAGTGATCAGAGAACAATGTCCACTACTAAATTATCCATGGGAAAGTCAGAGGAGTAGAAGCAAGCCTGAGTTGCTCTGGAAAAACAGGGTACAGTGATTGTAATACAGAATCAAAGCACAATTTTAAAATGGTTGCTCATCGCTTCCCAGTCAACCAAAACACTGTTGCTCTGGTAGTTTCATATCTATCCATCTTATACAACTTCTGCGTTCACTAAATAAAATTATTTGAAAAAGAGATGAGACTTAAAATGCTAATCATTGGGACCACATTCATATTGAGCACAGGAGAGAGGCAATGGTGCTGTTCCTTGAATGGTGCATGTTTAGGGAAAAATAGATGTTGAATAGATCTAGTTCTTTAACAAGACAATCATTCTGACACTCTATTTCCCCCAACAACCTCATTAAGACCCTTAATGACCCTTTTCTTCAAAAGATTCTGTCTTGATCCTCTCTGCTGGATAAAAAGGAAGATAGTGTGATTGAGTAAATAAATTCCTAATAGACTAGGTATTAGTTCCCCCCAAACAATGTAACATATGCTGGGAGGCAGGGTGTGATAATGGTGGGAAACACAGACTTTATCTCAAACCAGACTATCTGTGTTTGTAAGCCTGGCTTTGCTATTCACTAGCTATATGTTTGAGAGCCACTTTTTTTATCATCTACAAAATGGGATTTATGTGTAAAAATAGTACCTACATCAGAGGGTTGTTATAAGAAATAAGTAAATTAATACTTGTAAGTCCTTTTGAACTAGTGCACTTCATATGTGTTGATTAAACACACTTTGTTTATTAAAAAATCTTTAGAAATTTCTTAAGGGATGATCTATAATGATGGAGTCTCAGGCACTGTGAGAAAAGGACACTTTGAAGTATGTCTCACAAATATATTACATGACTAACTCTAAATTAATAAGCCCCTAAGCCCCTTAGAAATCTATTCGTTCACAGTAGATGACTACCCTTATCTCTCTTTCAGTGATTATTTTGCCATCTAGTGAGCACATATAGGAATCAAGTTGAAAAAACAAAATATATGGTTTCTATGCCTCTGCATCCCCAGACCTTTGCCACTTCTCTACTTTTGCAAAGTGCTTGCAGGCTAAACACAAATCATATTCAGCCGCATTAACAGCTCTGCAGACAACATCTGAGACTCACAGCTAAGCAACCTTCACCTTCTCACTCACCTCAACTCTCAATTGGTGCTCCAGCCACATGGTTAAGGATCTGTCAGTTAGTCACCAGCACAAGTCTACTTCTCACATATAATGGGGCTATAGAAGTGGAGGAGGGGATGAACTAGAGGTCAGTCCCTGTTCATGAAAAGCAAACAGATCAAGAGGAGATCAAATTCATTTCTACATGAAAAGATTTTGCCTCGTATATAAGCCTCTCAGTGGGCAGTTTCACACCAAATGGACAGGTTTAAGGAAACTATTGTTTCGTGATGACTTGATCTAAGGCCATAGAATGGTAAAATTAATGGGATTTTGATTCTTCTGGTTTGCAATGGGGCTAGAAACACTGACAAAAAGCAGGAGCCTGAAGGTGCACACTGAGAAGCTGGGCAAGCTAAAAGTTCAATTGTTCAAATACTAAAAACCTTCACTTGGCAAACATTGGGGAGCAATACCAGGACATGCCTTTAAAAGCATCACTTTTACCTTTATAGCTTCATCTCTTTGTCTCTGCTATTCCTAGTAGCCTCATTGTGCAGCCCCGGACTTTGCATGAACGGATGCCCACCAAATTTATCACCTCTCAGAACTCTGACCTTTCCCATCAATAATTCATATTGTCAATGCCATGCCTGTTGCTGGAGGGCTTCTCTCCAGGTTCCCCAAGCCCCCGCAGTCCCACAATCCACTTATAAAATAATCACTCAGACACTTATATCACTTATAAATTGTATGGCCGTGGCAGGCTTCTTGCTAACTGTCCTTATAGCTTAAATTAATCCATTTCCATAAATCTATGCCTTGCCACGTGGCTGGTGGCTTACCGGCATCTTAACATGCTGCTGGTCATGGTGGTGTCTGCAGTGTCTCTCCGCCCCAGCCTTCTGCCTTCCTGTTCTTTTATTTCTCCTCTCTGTTAGTCCCGCCTATACATCCTGCCTAGCCACGACCAATCAGGTTTTATTTATTGACCAATCAGAGCAACTTGACATACAGACCATCCCCCAGCACAGCCAAGTGCAGACCATCTCAGACACCTGCACTCAGGCCCATGGTCCTAATCATCCTCTATGAGGACCTGCTGGGTAAAGCCACGAGGAACCCAAGAAGGGCTCCCACAGGACATACAGAACATCCCACAGCACATGCCCTTAATTGCTTCCTTTTTATTCCATAACCTGGCCCATGTTTTATTACTTTGTAACATTACTTTGCTTTCTGTAGTACTAGGAATTTAATGAACAAAACTGGGTTAATGTATCAAAGGCTAAAATCAAATTAGTGTTTTCCTCATTTGTTACAGCAGAGAATTTAAGGTATCTTCCAAAAGCTATCCTCCCATTTTTAAGGCAAAATAACCAAAGTATATTCCCTGCCAAACTTGAAATTACATGTAACCATGTCACTGAATTCTGACCAATGACACACAAGAGAGAGAATAAGGCATCACCTACAGACCCAAGCTTTTGAGAAGAGTCTATAGGTTTGCTCTTATTTGCCACCAGCTAATAAGTATAGATACCATTGAAGGCTTATAGGATATAGGAGCCATAAGAAGAAAAAATCTGAATCTCTAAATAACTTTGGGAAGAAGAATCACAATCCTGACCTGAAAATCCACACAATATTTCTATGTAAGCAAGAAATGAACCACAGTATTAAGACACTGCATGTTTTGATTTGCTTACTACCACAGCTTAGGCTAGTCCACACTAACTAGGACACCTGAAATATATGCAATTTTGCAGCATCACACACAGACACAATCTTTTACCTCAAATATCTAAATCTTTAACAGCAAGAATTTTCAGGAATCACTGATAGTCATAAGGCTGTAGAGCTAATGTGTTTTCCAGCACCCAACACATCATCTACAAAGACAGTCACTGATGGATTCCAACAGCACATATGAAAGGAGAGGGAGCTGGGCAAAGCAGATATTTAATAAATAGCATAAATGTTGAGAGAACCTGACCATAATGCAGAGGCTGGACTTGAATTGGAATATCCAGAGCAATATCCATTGTCTGGAATTAGAGTTAGAGGAAAGGTCAACATACCAATAAGGAATCCTAGAGGAATTCCAACCCAGAAATGAAACAAATTATCTACCATCATCATGCTGTGTCCATAACTTGTCAGTTGGTTGGATATCAAGTGGGCTGGGCAAGACTCTAGGGAGAGCAGATTGGCAGAAGGCAGGCAAAATTTTGAGTGGGGATTCCACACCTAGGAGGCAAAGCCAAATAACTAGAGAGGCTTCAAAGAAATGAAACTAAGCTTCAGAGAAGCCACCTACAGAGACCAATGGAGACTATTCTAATTCATGGGCAGAAAAAAATGCATGACGTTCACTCCTAGTTCAGTGTTTCAAACACCATTAACGAGATGTAAGTTTGCTGGTATATATTTTGTCATCTAAAACATTGATTTTAAAATGTGGTAAAGGGTAGTGGAAAGATGGCTCAATAATTAAGAGGATTTCCTGTTCTTCCATAGAACTAGAGCATTGTTCCCAGCACCCACGTATTGGGTGACTCAGAACCATTGGTAACTCCAGATACAGACTATTGTATGGCCTCTTCTGGTCTCTGCAATTGCCTGCATATATATAAAGTTACTCAACCACCACATACACACACACATACACACACACACACACACACACACACACACACACACACACACACACACACACACACACACATACACACACACACATGCGCGCACGCACACACATTCACACAAACAAATACAATTACTTTTAAAAGAATAAGGCAAAGGATGATCTGGCCCTGAAAGTGGGGCCCATCAATAGATTACAAAGCATTAGAGAACACAAAAGCAAAAGAAATGTGGGAGGGACTGACAATTTAATGATTCAGTTTCAGCCAATGTCAGTGGCTGGCCAACAAATCTTCGCATTAGTTAGGGAGGCATGGCTAATGTCAAATCAGAGGAGAACAATTAAAAATGCATAACAGCATCTCCATTAAATTGGTACCATTAAAGACCAGAACTATTAGCACATTTAAGCATGCATGACCAGTACCTCTCGTAGGTTAGTGAGCAAATCCTCTTTGTCCTTGTAAGATTCCACCTTAGCCAGATACAAAGAATGATTCAGCCTGCATTGTCATGGCCAGAGTTAGAACTTCATGTGTAGAAATTGCTAAAAACATAGGTTTTTTGTTTCATTTTGCAATAGTGATCATTTCTGACATTGGATTGTTTGTTGTACATTTATTATCTGTCTCCCTCTGAGCCCTTTCAAAGCAGCTAAAGTACTCCCTCTGACGGTCTCTGGGTTTCACTCACAACTAACAACAAGGCATTGTTCTGTAGGATTTTCCCTCATAATGCTTCTAACAACCCCCAAAGCCCAAACCCTGACAACACTTGGTTAAAGCTTTGATTTAACACTTCTTTAGGCTCACTTTGTTTTCCAAAGGTAAAAAGGAAATTGGTGTGATCTGTATTGGGAGTGGGAAAACACAAACACATACAAATATACTCAGCTACATATAACATATGCATAATTTAGTAATGTGGCTCTCGCAGAATCTAAGAAAATTTTGCCTATAGGATTCTTTGCAAAAGTCAAATCAATGAAAAATGCTGTTTCTGCCAGCCTGTAATGGGATAATATCGGTAGTGCCTTACAGAGGAAAGGAACGTGCAGCAGCCCGTTATTGTAACAAGGAAGTGGGCTGCACAGTGTGATAGAGCTAGGGAAAAAATCCAGCCCTGCCACACAAAGCCCTGCAATTCTAACCATTCATGTCAAAGAAGTTGTGAGCGGGAGGGAAAGTAACTACAGGCATTTCTCTTCCAGCAGTCATCTCTACCAAGTGAAACCTCCCCACTGATTTAGCCTTGTCATTCCTCACTCCTTTGCATTCTCCCTACTTTACCCCAGAGCTAGCTGTTACTGGCTGCTCCCTAAACCGAGTCTTGGAGCTTCATTCTGCTTTGTTCTGTAATTGTACTCTACCCTACCACAGAAAAGCAGCAATGAGAAAAACCAAGCTCCCTTCTTAATATCACGGCAATGCTCGTGATTTAGCATAGCAGTTTTCAAATACCAGCTTTACTAGATAGTGCCAAGCAATGATGAAGGTTCACTATTACTTTTGCAAAACTAAAAAAATGAGGTCAGCGTAGTAAGAGTTTGTCATAAAGCTAACTGTATTCAGCAAAAATGTTGCCCATTATTCTGAGATTATATCCTTCTGGCTTTTATCGGTGGAGGGGCATTAAAGTACCTTTCTTTTTATGAAACTTTGGTTATAGTAGATGATGGTTGAGATTTCTTTCATTCATTTTGTTTAATTCTTATTTTATTTCACAAAAAAACCTGAGAAGGGTATGGGTTAAAAAAATTAACTATTTTACAAAAATTAACTCCTCTAAACATCTTGGGGATGATTAAAAAGGATGGGAAGGAAAATGGATCTGATGTACTGGGAAGAGAAAACACAGAAGCCTGAGGTCCATATTCAGCGCAGATACCACAGTGAGGAGGGCAGCCACAGACGACTTGGGAGATGCTGGGGAAGAACTCGTTTCTGTTTTATACTGAAGCCCACTTACAACTGTAGCCCCCCTCTCTGCCTAATTGCAGGGAGTCTCAAAACTGCACACTGGGCTACATAGCACCGACATCCTTTGGAAATAAGACTCAAATTTTATTCTGATAGCAATTAAATTCCCAATTACCTGGAAGGCAAACACAGTTATGCAAATTACAGATGCAGGCTGACTAATATTAGAACTCAAATGGTTATCAATTCAGAGCTAGGCATTTTTGCATCTTCCTTCTTTTTGTAAAGGCTATAGTGAAATTTACTTTAACTGAACTTTGTGAGTTAGGGCTAAATTCCATTCATTTCTGAATATAAAATGTTGTTTTAGTTTATCTAAAAATTGATCTTCTCCCAAGACTATCCTCCTTAATCTTTTTCTCCCTCCACTTCTTCATAAATGTATTATCTAATTCAGTCACTAAATTATTTATCATCTATTATTATTTATTAATTCACTAACACTATCCTATAATTCAGTGATAGAATTTGTGCTGTAATGCTTTTCAGTACATTTGCATACTGAATAAAACCATATTGATTCTTAAGGATTTTTATGCTCTAGAAATGCTTGCTTCAGACAAATTTGCAAACAAATTTTTATTTGGTTTCCAAAGACATTATTTTGATATGATTTCAACTGACGCCAACAAATCAAGCCAAGCTCGGCAACAAATGCCTTCTTAATGGGTTTTGCACTATTTGTTTTAGTTGACATCATTTATTATAATTTAACAGTGTTTCCTTCCTAGGGAAGTCCAAAATCAATAAAAAAAATGGTGACATATGTTTGTATTTATTTGGAAATACAAATTCAACCAAAGGGCTCTGTCAGTGCATGGTTAATAGAGTACAGATGTTGTGGTCTGGGGGGCATGTGACTGTCTGTCTTTTAATATGAATTTTGAAATCGCTTGGGATTCTCCCTCTTTGACTTTCAGGTTAGCATAGAATTTCACCTTAATGATAAATCATCATGGATATATGGTTTTCTTTTTCAATTTGCTGCAACATGGCTTCACAGGTTTATGGGGGTGGGGGGAGTTGGGGGTACAAGTGAGAGAAGAGAAACTTCAAGCTGCTAATAATAAATGAAGACAAGAAACAAATACATTTGAAATGTTCTTACTGGGAGAGAAGCTCAAATTATGATTTCTGCCATTTCCTCCAACTCTCGTGGTACACAGGCTGGGAATAGAATTCCCAAAGCCCAAAGTTGGGCACAGAGGTTCAACAGAAAGTTCTCCTCACAACAGCCCTCTGGCCTTTTTAGGTAATTTTCCTCCATATTGACAGTTGGGAAATATGATTAAGAATTCCAAGGAGAAATGCTCTGGGCCTGACTGCCAACCCTTTCACAAATACATTTTCAAGATCTGCCTGTCCCTTGACCCAGGTTCATTCCCTTGGTTCTCTTCTCTGGACCAGGCACAGATGAAATTCTTTCATAGAATCATAACATCTCGTGGTTAGGGGGATCTTAAGAGTCATCTAGTTCAGTGGCTCCCAAATCTAGTTCCAGGGGCTGTTACCAAATCCTAATGAAATTTTTTTGTATTCTGAAAAAATAAGGGCAATGTTATAGAAAGATAAATTTATTAAATGACTTTGCTCCATCCCTAATTTAGGGCCTTTCTATATTGGCAGTATGAATAATAGTGATTGAAATGAAGGGTTTTTTCTTTCTTTGGAATCTTCATTAGAAAGTAAACCATGTATTACCTCATATTTCCATGTGAAGTCAGCTCAAGTAAGACACCATTCATATCTCTCGCATTTTCATTTGCTTTTAAACTTGGGAGGGGAAGTAAATTATTTTCTTCAGTAAGTGTGATAGTTAATATTGTCAACTTGACAGGATCAAGTCAACAAACCTCCCAGGCACACTGGGATGAGGGATTATTTAAATTAGATTAACCTCTGGCCATGCCTGTGAGGAATTATTTTTATTAGGTTAATTAAGAGTGGGTGGTGCCATTCTCTGGGCTTAGGTTGTAGACTGTATAAAAAGGAAAGGGTGGCTGAACTTAAGCATGCATTAGCTTTCTGCTTCCTGACTGCAGATACAACCTGAAGAGCTGCCTCAAGGCCCTGGTGCCAGAACTTTCCCAGCATGGAGGACTGTACCCTTAGATTGTGAGCCAAAATAAACCCTTTCAACCTTAAGTTGTTTTTTTGTCTAGGTGTTTTATTTCATCAATGCAAACAGTTGACCTCTTTTTGGCCACCAGTTCACAAAAATGACATATTAATTATGAAACCTTGGCCTTAGCTTGGCTTGTTTCTAACTAGCTCTTATAACTTAAATTGACCCGTACCTTTTAATCTACATCCTTTTATGTGGTTCAGTTACCTTTACTCTGTACTACCCTGCCCATCCTGCTTCCTCTTCATCTGGCTTATGACCTACCTTTCTTCTTCCCAGAGCTCTCTCTGTCCAGAATTCCCTGTTACACCTCCTGCCTAGCTATTAGCCACTTAGCTTTTTATTAAACCAATCACAGTGACACATCTTCCCACAGTATAATGGAATATTCCACAACAATCAGTGACATTTTCTCTTCCAGCTAACTCCTATATAACTCAATTAAGAGCTAATAACGAACATTAATAGAAAATTTATTATAAATAAGTCACTGCTTACAAACATTATGCTTGAGGTAGATGTTACTATTCTTATTTTACAAATGAGGAATGTGAAGAACTTTAAGGAATTTTACTTAGATCACTCAGTGTGTATGTAGTAGGGTACATATTCAGTGTTAGCCATCCCAGGTCCAAATCCCAATATATTTAAATTTAGACAGAGAAGAAAAGTACTATATAATTAAAATCTTATCAGACATCACCTAATTAAAAAAAGCAAATTTGAAAATCAGTATCAGTACATTTTCTCTTTGCATCTTCACTAGCTAGGCATACAGATATAGTACTTTAACAAAAGCTAGTTTGATTTAAGCATCCACAAACTTTAGAACTCACTAATTATTCAGCCTTAGTTTCTTTTCTAAAAGGGAAATGATGATCTATGTAAAACTTGAAGGTATTGATGAAAGTGGGCCCAATCCTTATTATTTTGGGATTCTATATTTAAATAAATATTCATCCTCTCCCCTCCCCTGCCCCACACTAATGATTTTGCCAGTCATTAAATCATTTGGAAGCACATAGTCCAGGCTACTGAAGCCTCCTAACTTAACTCTTATCTTGAAATGAAATAGTTATCTGGTTTACATGTGATAAGAAAGCCATAGAAACCATTTGAAGTCAAATGTAAATGTGTGTTTGTGACACCACCTTGTTCTTAGTCTGTCCTTAGCATCTAACACAAGTCTGTCAACAGTTAACTACATGTTCTCCTCAGTTATTGATACTTGATGTTTGCCTGATCTGATAATTGATCTTGCCATGCCCTTGGTTTCCCTGAAAAGGGATCTTGTTGAAAACCAAGGGAAGCTTGACAGTGCCCTCAGGCTAAACTGTCACAAAGATTTTTCCTATTCAATTCACTTACTTAGTATGTGCCTTTGGCTATAAATATTAAACAGCACAATATTCATCTTGTTCTATCCTCAGTTGAGAAATTCAGTATTAGTTAATTCAGTTGTTTATCAACATGTACAAAGATATAATAAAATATAAGATCATAACAATGTTAAAATAAATTTATTCATATGGAGCCTTGACAGATTAGGGTCTAGTTCAGATGGTTTTTAATTTATATTTTGAAATTATTATATAATTACATCATTTTCCACTCACTTTCCTCCCTCTAAAACCTCCCAGGTTCAGATTCTTAAGGGTGATAGTATACAAATTTTCAGACAAGAAGAATGAATTCAAGAAATCCATTGTGCAACATGAATACTCGCTTAGTTACTATTTCATTGCACTGCAGAGAAACCTTGACCAAGACTTACAAAAGGAAGCTTTTAGTTGGGAGGCTTGCTTACAGTTACCAGAGGTTAGTATATGACCATCATGGTAGGGAGTATGGAGGCTAGCAGGCAGGCATGGAGCTGAGGGCTCACATCTATATGATCCACAAGTTGTAGACAGAAAGAGTGTGAGACTGGGCCTGGCATGGGCTTTTGAAACCTCAAAGCCCATCCTCAGTGACATACCTACTCCAAAAAAAGCCACACTTCCTACTCCTTCTTAAACAGTTTCAACAACTAGGGACTAAGCATTCAAATATATCATATCAGGAAGAAAAGGCCAAGATAAAATGCCTTTCTTTGACAAGGTAAGAGTGGACCTATGACAGAAGTACTACAAACAAAAAACATTATGGTATTAATTCCATCTATAAAATATCTCTTGATATGTACTATGTTCATCAATTTTCTTGTTGCTGATAAAAAATATTTGACACTGCAACTTCAGAAATGAAGAGTTTATTTTGGCTTACTGTTTGAAGGAATAGCATCCATCATGGCAGGGAAGTCATGACAGCAGGAATATGAGGCAGATGGTCATATTATATCTATAGTCAATGTTGTGGGATGTTTTTCTGTATGCTATGTGAATGTGTTACTCTGATTGGTTGATAAATAAAATGCTGATTGGCCAATAGCCAGTCAGGAAGTATAGGTGGGATAAGCAGAGAGGAGAATGCTGGGAAGAGGAAGGACACAATCAGGAGTCACCAGCCAGACACAGAAGAAGCAAGATGTCAAGGTAGAACTGAGAAAAGATACCAAGCCACATGGCTAAACATAGATAAGAGTTATGGGTTAATTTAAGCGTAAGAGCTAGTCAGTAACAAGCCTAAGCTAATGGCCAAGTTGTTATAATTAATATAAGCTTCTGAATGATTATTTTATAAGCAGGCCATGAGACTGCAAGGGCCTGGTGGGACCAAAGAAAACTTCCAACTACAAGTCAACAAGCAGAAAGTGATGAATGCCGGTTCTCAGCTCACTTTCATTTAGTCAAGAACTCATGGTAGCTTGGAGTGGGCAGACTTAACATCTCAATTAATTTAAACTAGATGCTCCATCACAGACATGTCCAGATGCTTGTCTCCAAGGTGATTCTAGATCCTATGAAATTAATAATTAATATTAACCATCTCCTTATTTTTAATAAATTACATTTGGTGAAGTTTCAAGGAAAAAGAAACAAAGAGAGACACATCCACAGTGTCGCATGCAAGGCAAGAGACAAAAAGAATTGATCTTGAATATATCATTATTAGAATATGTTAATTTATCCAAGCAATAGATATTGAATGCTTTTTATATACTGAATGAGTTCCATTTATAATGGGATTGTTCACCTTACATGGATGAAAAATTTAATGAAGAAATTTGGGAGTTACAGAAGAAACACAACTACAAACAAACAAAAACACAGATAGTTAACAAAACAAGTAGGAAACAATTTCTATGGATGAACTTGGAATGAAAATGTGCCTTTGCTTCAGTTCCCAAATAACACCAGTTATCATTGTGTTTAGCAGTCATGTGTGTCAATCAGGTCCTTTGAAGAGTTACATGGAATCGAGGCTTGGGATTACCAAAAGATTTTTTCCTGTCTTATATGGGAACTATCACTCTGAGGCCATACTGAATGTCAGTGAAGCCAAATGTCACTCAAAAAGTCCCTAGGAAAGAGAGAGAACTTTGGTGTCAAAACTTTTCTGCCCTGTTATGGCACTATTCACATTCCTCTCAACTGCCATTTGTTCTCTGAACTAACTCTGAGTTTGTGCTTCTCTCAGTGCCTCAAGAACCCCAACTTCTAACCTAACCATCTCAACAACCCTTTACTCTTTAGTGTTCCTTGCCTTGGGATCTTGCGCCCTGATTTTCAAAATGAAGAGAAATAGCTTACAAGAGAATCTCTTGGGGGGATAATTTAGCATAGTCCTCCTCAGTTTATGCTCCAAGACTGGGGTTTTAGTTTAGTCATAGAGTGCTTGCTGAACACACACGTGGCCTTAGTTTCCACCCTCATCACTTAAAAAAGTTTCAGCTCCAAAATCACAATAAAATACATTAAAATCTGTCTTAGAGTGCCTGAGGGACTTTTGGGTGAGCTACAGAAACACCCTGAGCCTCAGTTTTCATATCTCTAACTTGAGATAATAATACTTTTATGGCTAGTTCATAGGGAGAAATAAGATAGATAAGTTAATGCTTGGTTCTTAGATTTTGACATAGGTATGCAAGTTAACAAGGAAGACAATAAATGAATTTTGACAATATTTATGTTATGATACCTTTGAGTCATCAAGATAGTGCTGATCTAATGGGACATGAGAGTATATTGAGGCTAGAAGAAAAAAGGAGGAAGTAATGAAGAGAAGTTAGTCAATGGATACTAATAATTAGACAGAAGCAAGCTTTAGTATGCTATTAATAGAGTAGAATGGCAATAGGCAAAATGAATATAGGTGTATAATAGTTACGTACTGTACATTTTTATAAAGAGAGAATTTGGATTGGAAATATTACTCAGTGGTTAGAGTGCTTGTTTGCCATATAAGCATAAATACCTGAGTTCACATTCCCAGCACCCATGTAAATAGCCAGGCAAGGCTACAAGTGCCTGTTACCTCAGTACAAGAGAAACAGAGACATGTGAATCCCCAAAGCTTGCTGTACAACAAAACTAGCCACAATGATGGGCTTTAAGTTAAGGAAGAGAATTTGTCTCAAAAAATGAAGTGGCTAAAAATTGAGGAAGACATCCTGATCCAGATGTTGACCTGTAGGCCTGTTAGGCACATGCATACATGCATACCCCACATACACATGAACATGTATACATATATGGCTAACACACACATACACACCCAAAATAAAAACAGAGGAAATACATTTTTTTTGTTTTCACTATAAAGGAAAAATAAATGTTTGTAAAGATAGCTATATTTAATCTGATTTAAATATACAACATGTATATGTATCATAATATCACATAATATTCCAGAAATATGCACAATTATATGGTTCTTATGTATTAAATTTAAGATAAAATGAAAATATAGTGTTGTCTCTATGTCCACTGAAATTGAAAAGTATTGTTTTGGAGTTCAAAAATCTTTTGAGATGAAAATAACAACCAAAAAATTCATTAGCCTATGATGATTCCAAGATAAAAGTATGAAATAAGAAAACCAGAAGGTCATGGTTAAGGATCTGAATAATAGCAATAGTGAGTAGGTACTGATAGAGGGTAGCATCATAGACAGCACATGAGCATCTGAGACAGGACAACTGTAAATTCAAGTCCAGTATTGAACACATAGTAAAACCATGGAGAGCGGGAGAGGGAAGAGGACTCAGCAAGGGGGAATGAAGAATGATCATAGAGAAGAAACAACAGTGCTGTCATGTCAATAACCAACAGAGGCAAGAATTTTGAAAATGGTGTATTCAACAGAGTCACATACCACAGAAGTACCAACTGAGATGAGGAACAACATTGGTTTATTGATTTTGACAGGCAGGAATCAATGACTTTATTTCAGTGTTTTCAGTATTTCTCATGGGATCAAGGGAGAGAAGCATAACTCCTAGATGCACATGTTGGAAGATTACAAGTTTATTTGAATGCATTTAGAAACTGGATTCTTAGTATACTCACAGAGCATGTTTCTATTACAAGGGTTTGGTAGGTTCAACAGAGGCAGGCATGGATATAAGAGCCCCAAAGTCAGGATTGGCTACTTTCTCAGAAAGCACTTGTGAAGGGAGTTTTGTTAAAGCAGATTAAGCAAAAGCTAATGAATGAAAATGTTGCCTCTTGCTATGTAAATGAAGAAGCTGGTTTGTGAACAGTGTGGTTAATAATGAATTAAAGCTTTAAGTCTCTAGCTACACATACTGATTATAATATAGTATAGGATTAAATGATCATGTTTGTTTTAACCTTGATTTTTGCCCACCCAAAATAGTAAGGCCCACAATGTAAGCCACAGGTTGCTAATTTAGCACAGAGAAAGTAGAAAATACTCTTTTACTAATTCAAATTGAGTTTATTAAATAAATGGGGCTATATAGAACATAGCTCTATTACAGGCTAGAGCTCTTTCTCAGAAGGGCTTATGCAAGAACTTGTACAAGAATCAAGTATAAGCTCATTGAAACGAAGAAATCATGTCTGTTAAAGTGTGTTCTTAAGAGAATTGGCAATACGAAGGCTGATGATGAGCCAATTCAGAAGAGCATGAGTACCTCTTCAAACGCACAGCATGTGAAAAGAAGGATTAAAAGGTACTCTATGACACCCCAAACAGTCTACAACTTATAAAAGGGATCTAAATAAAGATAAATTCATAATCAGTAAAGAAACACTTCCACTAGTAATAGTTTTTCAAAGATAAATACACTACCTCAAATGTAGGTTCCTCACTACTATAAATGTCAAGGTTAAAGTTAAGTGTCCATTTGTCACAAATGTAATAAAAACAACAAAAGTAGATTTGTTAGGATTAGATTAGGAATATGGCACGAATGAAGCAAAAAATCAGAAATCAAAACAGCAGTGGCTAAATAATAGGCAGGTTTACTTCCTCATGAATTTGGTGGGATGGGGACTTCAAAACTGCAGGGTAACTCTATGGAATCATCAGTCCTAATTGCTATTTTCTGACCAATTACACCTCACGATTCTTTGAAGTTACAATCACCATGTTCTCACTAGAAGGAGGAAAGGCAAAAGGAGACCGTCTTAAATGCATCCACTCCATTATAGAACCTTCCTGGAAGTCCCATATGACAACTAAAAGTTGGTCTACTGGTCTTCAATATTTGCATATATTAAAGGAAGAGAGCCTTTTAGCATGGGTAGACATGTTGCCATATGAAAATAAGCATTCTGTGCCTGAGAAGAAAGAGCAGACATATTAGAACAAGCCAAAGCCATTGGTGATGGGTATCTATCTGGTGAGTTCATCCTGAAAGTTTAAGATTCAGTCTAATGCTTAGATTGTATGAGACCATACCAGATATGCACCAGCACTACTTTCAATACACTTTTCAGCAAGATGGCAAGACTGTATTTTACATATACCCTCACTGTTGGTTTAGCCAGCCACCTGCATTCAATTTTCTCTGTTCTAATCACCAAAGTAGCTTCCTCTTTTCCAGCTGTACCTGAATTCATGTAGTGCTAGAAACTATTAATCTTATTGGCTAAAACCTTCTCTCTTCACAGAGTCCCCTAGGAAATAAAATACAGTGTAAGATAAGCAAGTTTTAGTGAAAATAATTGGTTAAGGAGAGACACTATGCCTAGGGGCAGTTCCTCTGTATGGGAGGAAAGCCACAAAAGCTTTCAAAACAGCCAAGAGAACAACAACAATTCATTCAAAACCAAATATAATTGGGCATTCACACTGTGTGTCAGGCACCTTTTAAATGCTGGAGATAAAGGAGCAAACACAATTGGCATTGATTCTGGCTTCATGGGACTTATAATCTAGAGATGAATATGGTATTTAAAAGTCTTAAAAGGCTAAGAAGATCAGTGAAATGCTTGCTATCCACGAATGAGGAATTGAGTTCAGTCCCCCTGGACACACATGAAAAGCAGGGTACAGTGACTTGTACCTATAAACCCAATGCTGAAGAGGCAAGGAGATGAAGAGCTCTGGAGCTCTGGGCTCTATAAGAACCCTGTATGAGAAAAATAAAGTGGAGAAACAACAGGGAAAGTGACATCAACCTCTAGACTCCACATAAGCGCATACATGTGCATACACACTTGCACACATGCACACAAATACATGAACATATACATACACACATAATTACACACCTGCACACATGTACACAAATACATGAACATTACATACAAACATAATTATACAAAAATTACAAAATGTTGTGACTGGGGACATTAGGCCAAAAGCAAACTTCAATAGCCTAGTTATTTGGCCTTTCCTTTGTTTTGTAAAATAAAATTAGAGGCCAAGTGTGGTGGCATACTTGTGTAATTCTGGCACTTCAAATGTGAGGGCTAGAGGATCACCAGTTCAAGGCCATCTTTAGCTATAGCAAGTTCAAGACCAACCTGTGCTACATGAGATCTTGCTTCAAAAAATGGAAGGAAGAGAGGGAGGGATAGTGAGAGGGAGAGAAGGAGAAATAGGTTTATAGAGGCTATTCTGAATATATGAGGAACACTGACCTTGAAACTATTTTCCTCCTCGTGTGCTGCTTTGTGATTTCTTTAAGGCAATGTTCTTCAGGGCTCACTATTTTCCAACCCTGCTTTCCATAATCCTTCTCTTGCCTTGTGTTGGGTTATGTAGCACTGTGTCAACCCACTGTAAATATTACTGCATTTGCAAGTATAATAACAAATTCCAGACAACTTTGCTTTTCCATATTGTCTGACAAGAGGCCATTATTGTTTTAAATTTGTACTTACATACTGCAACATTTTGCATTTTGCATTTAATCACTGTCACATTTTAGGGATGGGAAGTGAGCTCGGGACAACAATTGGTATTATGCATGTGAACCTGAACTAGTATCTATAGATGGGATGTTGTCCAGACACATATAGCCTTCTGCAAATCATAACTCAATGATCTTAATGTGCCTGAGAGTCCTTCCAGACTATTCAGCATCATTATTTTATACTTCACTTGCTTGAAATCTGTAACCACTTCAAGCAAAAGCAAACAAGCTCTGTATTTAAAGGAATTCTCCATTTTAGAGGGGGTTGACAACATAATCCCAATAGCCTTTTAAAGTATTCTGACTCTTCCAATTCATTCTACATGTTTTGTCCTTGGAAATGATAAGCAGTCTGGACTTGACTATTATCCTCCTGTGATTTTCCAAGAATTAGCATATTTCTCTGGGTGAACTGTAAGATGTTTTAAAACAAAACTAGATCCTTTGCTTTTTTGATTAATGACACTAGATATCTTCTTTCCATAATCCTTCCCTTGCTTTGTGTTTTTCTGTTTCTTCTTCCCTTTGGGTGGGGGAGGGGCTCAGATTCTTTACTTTCTTAAATTATTATACAAAATAACATAAAGGCATTTTCTTACAAGTATATAATATACTTTAAATATATTTCATCCATCCTCCAAATTGCCTTACCCTTCCCTCTCTCATCAGCTCCTTTGTTCCCAACCTATTCACCCCACTCCTTTTTTATTGCCACCAGCTAATCATATGATCTTGGTCAGCCTGTTTAATCTTTTGGGTGCTTTCCAATCCATTTGGTAGAGTTGATACTCACCATCTTGTAAGGGTACAATGGAAGTCTTTAAAACATTACCATCTACATTAAACCCTAGGACATAGAAGAGAATCTGCTAGTAGTCTACTTCTCTGCTCCCTGAGCCGTGTGCTATGTAAAAATGATGTGTTCTAAGACCTATGTCCTCAGACTAATGTCTTCTGTCAGTGAGACCATTCTAGTGAGTTAATGCATTACTACTGCCATATAATGTGTCTGTGTTTCAGATGAAGTTTCCTCCAGAGGAATGTCTCCGTTTCAATTGAGCTGACACCTGGACATATTAAATAGATCCCTTCCTGGCATTTTCTATCACAGTTTTCTCCTGCACCCATGTTCCTCTTGGAACTTAGCATAACTTGACGTGAATAACTCCTGTGTTCATGTACTTTGTTATTATCTATTTCTTTGCAGGGTGAGCTATATACTAGAGCTGTATACTTGAGGGCAAAGACGATATTTCTTTTAATTGCCACTGAGTTTCTAGACTATATCAAAGTCCTTAATACATAACAAATGAGAAATATTTGAGGATATAATGATGCAAGCAGTTAGATGAATGTATGTCATAAGTGGAAAAATAATTGAATGACTGA
Organism: Peromyscus leucopus; assembly: GCF_004664715.2. Lineage (NCBI taxonomy): Eukaryota > Metazoa > Chordata > Mammalia > Rodentia > Cricetidae > Peromyscus > Peromyscus leucopus. The sequence continues at coordinate 112,874,216 of NC_051083.1, forward strand.
AAACATGTTCATAGAAAAGTCATGTACAATGAACAAGTGATAAAATAATATTTGCGGGGAGACAGGTTATTTGCAATCTCAAATGGCATGAAGATAGACTTCCTTAAAGAGATAGGGTTTGGGAAGGGTTGACTAAATGGAGGAAATCTATTTATTCAGATTGAAGGTTGGATGTAAAGACTTTCTAAAAAGAGAATTAACACAAAAAACATCCCAGAGGGCTATGCTCTTCATCCAAGTGTTTTCATATAAAAACACTAGAAGAAGCCTGGCACACACTGCCTTCTCCCTGCTCCTTTGTCCTCCCTGCCTACAATGTAGCATGACAGCCCAGCTGCTCGGACTCCCACACTCTAGCAAGAGTCCTTAGCTTCTGAAGTGAAAAATACACCACCACCAACCTGTCACAGCTGAGGAATCAGAAAACAAGTTAGGCTTCAGAGCTGTCAGGTTGAAAGGATTTGCAAGCGCCTTCCCACCTACTCTCTGCTATGAAGATGGATTTCCAAAGGTTTGAGAGAGATTTGTACTATGGCTTTAAGGTTTACAAAATGCCACCATCCGAAGAGTTTGAATTATTCTTCCCCTGTATTTCATTTGTAATGTACATTTGCCAGCATAAAAAGGAGTAAAAGGGCATTTGAACAGTAATAAGACCCTTAGCACTTATGAGCAGCTCTTTCCCTTGAAATGTAGTTATGCTACAGGAAAATAACCAGTAGCAAGCTAGGTTAACCCCTCATTTGCCAAAATCTATTGTCACTTGGGATGGGTTTAGGAATCTACACCCTAACTGATTGGTTCCTGAAAGCTGTAAAATTTAAGATTTTCTATTAAACTTTTTTTGCCTATACCTTCTCTCATCTTCTCCCTTACTCCCTCCTCACTGTGAAGGAAAACCAATAATCAAGAACTCACTGAAGCTGGTTTTAATCCTAGCTTCACAAGTTAGCTGTGTAACCTACGGGAGGTCAGTTAGCGTTCTCTTAGTTTTATCAAATGTAAAGCGAGAACAACACCACATCTACTTAATAGAGATTTTGTAATTTTAAAAAAACCTATGAAAATACACAACATAATCTTGACATATCCTAACTGCTTCATGAATGCAAGCTGAATTACCACTACTGGTAGTTACTTTGGAAACTGCCCTTGAATGGTTGTTCCTAGACTTCGTGCCTTAGCACCCTGCTTTACTAACTAGAAACTGACTTCAGATTGCTGCTAATATTATTAATAGGTAGATATATAAGTGCTTGAGACTTTGTTTCTTGTTAACACTAGCTTTTATTTGCTTTGTTTATAGATAGAATGGGGGAAATCTTCATTCAACCAACAATACCAATATCACCACAAACATTGGTTAACAATGTTTTGCTATATCTTGGCTTCTCAAATTAGTTCCAGAAGTTTAAACTTCAAAAAATCAAAACACTCAATTCATAGTTATTTTAGTTTATTGTTCATCTTCAAACAAGAATATTCTTGAAAAGAGACTATATGCTTCAAGTGAAAACTTGACACTCAGCCAAAGCTTAATTCACAGTCAATAAAGTAATACCCCAATGCCTAGGTGGATGTGCAAATTTTCTCCACATGATAAATAAGCAAAGTATGGTTTCTATCAAATCATTCTTGGCTTGAGTCATTCCTTCTCTAATCAATAAATCTGGATGTGAGCTGAAATATGAAGTCGATAGATGCAGTACTACATTCACTTCCAACTCCTTTGTCAAATATACCTAGTAATTTTTCTATTATTACCATAAAATTCAAAATCCCCAGTGTTTTCTTTTTCTTTTAACTAACACTTTAAAGGAACAATAAGTTCCAGGATGTAATAAACAGGTCTTGCTCGGATCTTGTTAGAAATCCACACAGATACTCCAACCCAGTCAACATGCTAGCTATAATCACATTGGAACTATACTTATAAAAGAAAATTGGGCTTGAGGCAACATCTATGAAAATTGTGGTGTTAAAAATTATTTCAGGATTATTTTAGAGGTTGATGAGTAAGTCTAAGAACTTGAAGACTTTTAAATAATGTGTGAAAGGATTCACCATTTTTCACCCAAGGTCATATCTCATTGCTTCCCTTAATAATATTCTTTTCCACAGAATGCATGCATGTATACATAAACAGGCCAGCCTCATCAAAGCCTTCAAGTCTTGACAAAGCAATAGTAGCACAACATCCCCAGAAGTTTCTTTTGAAAAATTGTTTTGTTGTCAAACTGCCCTCTAAGGGTTTGTGTTTATACCCACAGATCTGAGCTGCTATCATCCTTTGTCTGAGGGGCTTCTTTCTGTAGTGGTAGCAGTCAATACAGAGACTTATAACTCACTAACATGCTGAGAATAAAAGGGACCGTGGATACTCAGCACTAAATATGACATTTGAATAAAACACACAGAGAAACACACACACACACACACACACACACACACACACACACACACACACACCTCAAGGCTCAGAGGACATCTCAGAAGAGGGGGAAGGAAGAATATAAGACCCATAGGCTGGAAAGGAGTGCTGTGAAGTACTGTCCTCTGGATATAACATAGTGATTGTACTCATGAACTCATATGTGCACAAGACCTGCACAAGATCAAACCAATATAACAGTCCAGCATGAAGGTAGGAGGAGTTCATGAGGTCATGCCCCCAGCTGAAAAACTATTCATAGTTGATATCTGCTGAAGAAGAGTCACTTTTCTTTGGGAGCTGCCCATAAGTGTGTTACCAATGTTGCAATGGATGGCCCTGTACCCATGTTGGTAGCATTAATGGGACTCAGTGGATATAAATAAATAAATAAATAAATAAATAAATAAATAAATAAATAAATAAATAAGACATGAAGTTGAGACAGAGATGTTACAGGGAACCCTGACAAAGAGTCAAAGCTTGGATATAATTATTATCAAAATACATCACATAATTTTGTGAAAATTTCAAAGAATAAATAAAAAAGGTTGTTTAAAAGAAAAAAAAATCAGTGAATCTATAAATTTGGATGGAAAAATTATACCCTCATCATACTAATCTCTCATTTAGTATTTGTTTCAACTAGGAATACAGAGTCATAAATAACATGATCATCATTATTCACTGTAATTTTGTCACCAAAAGATCATAAAATTTTCTATATTTCTATATTTTCTCAAAAATTCATTTTCCTGTGGTTACTTCAAAACTCTCCAGTAGACCTTACTATTTGAGAAAACATGCGTTCTGTCTCTTTCTGAAAATAATTTTTTAATGGATAACAGCCCCTTTCAATCACATATATACTGCCTTTGGCTGCTTTCACATTGAAAAAGGCAGTTAAGGATCTGAGATACCATCTTACACCCGTCAGAATGGCTAAGATCAAAAACACTGAATACAGCTTATGCTGGAGAGGATGTGGAGCAAGGGGAACACTCCTACATTGTTGGTGGGAATGCAAAGTTGTACAACTATTTTGGAAATCAATATGGTGCTTTCTTAGAAAATTGGAAATCAATCTCCCCCAAGACCCAGCTATAGTACTCTTGGGCATATACCCAAAGAATGTTCAAACGTACCACAAGGACACATGCTCAACTATGTTCATAGCAGGATTATTTGTAATAGCCAGAACCTGGAAACAACCTAGATGCCCTTCAACAGAATAATGAATAAATAAAATGTGGTACATATGCACAATGGAGTACTACTCAGCAGAGAAGAACAATGACATCATGAGGTTTGCAGGCAAATGGATAGAACTAGAAAAATTCATCCTGAGTGAGGTAATCCAGACTCAGAAAGACAAACATGGTATGTACTCACTCGTAAGTGGATACTAGATGTAAAGCAAAAGATAACCAGACTGCAACTCACAACTCCAGGGAGGCTACCTAGTAAAGAGGACCCTAAGAAAGACACAGGGATCACTGAATAACAGAGAAATGGATGAGATCTACGTGAGCAACCTGGTTATGGGTAGGGGTAATAGAGGACAAGGGTCAGAGGAAAGAGAGCTTAGGGGAGCGGGAGGTTACAACTGGATCAGGAACAGAGTGGGAGAACAAGGAAAGAGAGACCATGATAAATGAAGACCCCATGGGAATAGGAAGAAGCAGAATGCTAGAGAGATCTTCAGAAATCCACAAAAATACCTCCACAATAGACTACTGGCAATGATCAAGAGAAAGCCCAAGCTGACCTACTCTGGTGATCTGATGGCTGATCACCCTAACTGTCATGATAAAACTTTCATCTAGTGACTGATGGAAGCAGATGCAGAGATCCACGGCCAAGCCCCAGGTGGGGCTCCAGGAGTCCTATCAGCAATAGAGGGGAGGGATTATATGAGCAAGAGATATTGAGATGATGATGGGAAAAAGCACAGGGACAAATAGCCAAACTAGTGGAAACACATGAACTGTGAACCAATAGCTGAGGAGTCCCCATGGAACTGGATCAGGTCCTCTGGATAAGTGAGACAGTTGATTAGCTTGAACTATTTAGGAGGCCCTGAGGCAGTGGGACCAGGACCTGTCCTTAGTGTGTGAACTGGCTTTCTGGAACCTAAGGCCTATGCTGAGACATTTTGCTCAGCCTAGATGTAGGGAGAAGGGGACTGGACCTGCCTCAACTGAATCTACCAGGCTGGGCTGACTCCCCAGGGGTGACCTTGCCTTGGAGGAGGTGGGAATGGGGGGTTGATTTGGAGGGGAAGGCTGGGGGTGGGAGGAGGGAGGACAGGGTAATCTGTGTCTGATATGTAAAATTAAATTAATTATAAAATTAAAAAAAGAAAAAGGCAATTAAGTAATCCCAATAAACTGCATCATCCACAAAGTCAAAAATATTTATTATATATCCCTATACAGGAAAAAAAAGGTTTTAAACTTCCAATTTAATCTGTTAATATGACGGCATGAGTATTATTTCTATATTCTATCTTCAAATCATTTTCAACTATTTCAAAACAATTAGTCTCTGTGGACTTTCTTTTGTTCATTAATCTGAGAAGAGAGTCATAAGTTTTGTTAAACTGACAAAAAATGAATTTCCAGTTCTATTCCTCTCCATGTACGCTTACAGGTTGGGGACCATTTTGCCTTCAGCAAACAGATTTAACTACTTAACTATGAATTCCCTTCACTTTTTAATTTAATTTGTCTGTCTCTTATGCTGTCTTTCTGTGTTTGAATGTACTCTTTTTAACAACAATTTAGAAAACAGCAAACAAAACACATCTAGCCTTACCCTTAAATAGCATATTTTTTAAAGGGGGAGACATACTAAAAGAAGTAAATAAAACAATAATACTTAAGTTTTGTTAAGCATTATAGAAGAAACAAAAGTGAAAAGGACAAAAAAACATTTTTTAACTAAGTAACTAGAGAAAGCCTCACGAACACTCTACCTTTTTATATTGTGCAATCTTAATAGCGCTGGGATCACAGTTATATGTAACCACACCTGGGTAAAAATATACAAGCTGTCTCTTTGTCTTTACACTGATATTTATTTATGGGGGTGTTGTGTGTATAGGTCACAGGACAACTTTCCAGAGAGGCTTCTCTTCTTGCATAATGTGGGTCCTGAGGATTATTCTCAGCTCATCAGGTCGGGCAGTAAGTCCTTTTACCTGCTAAGCAAAAGTCTCTCATCAGCCCAGGAATCCACTTTTGAAGACCTAAAGTAGGTGCGAGAATAAGGTGTGTTTGGAACTAAGGATAGGGTTAATAGGCAGAGCAAAAGGCTACTGCCTAGCCCCCAGAAAGAACATGCCTCCTTTCTTCCAGCAAGAAAGAAAATGTGGGTAGAATAAGAGTAATTCAATAAGTTAGACAGTGAACATAAGATAAGATCAAAGGGATTCTATGAGCAAGGGACATCAAGGTTTTGATGGAAAAACCTGCAGATACAACCAAACCAAGCTAATGGGAACTCACGAGCTTTAGACCAACAGCTGTGGGGCTTCCATGGGACTGGACTAGGCCCTCTGCCTGGTGAGACAGTTGTGTAGCTTGATCTGCTTAAGGGGCCCCCTGGCAATAGGACCAAGATCCATCGCTGGTGCATGATCAGACTTTTTGGAGCCCACTACCTATGATGGGACACCTTGCACAGCCTTGATGCAGGGGGATGGGCTTGGACCTGCCTCTACTGAATGTACCTTGGAGGAGGAAGGAAAGGGAGGTGGGTTGATGGGGAAGGCTGGAGGGGGAAGGAGAAGGGAAGAGGGGGATCTGTAATTGGTATGTAAAATGAATAAAAATTTTCTTTAAAAAAAAGATCAAAGGGTAGTAAGGGCAGGCATCCTTAGTCTCTCCTGGCTTTCAGATTCACCTAAAAACTAAAAGCAAACAACCTTCAGAAATCAGAGCTACAGCACATGTTTTCTCTCCTAAAGATACAATTTATTTAGGCCCAGACTTTGGTATGTTCTAAAGATTTCTGGGTGTTTCTGATATGTAATAATAGCTAAAAATAGCAGAGTAGATTGGTAGGGCGTTACATAGATATTAGCTTTGCTTAAAATAAGATGAAGATCAATAGAAAGGTTTTGATAAATCTTTGGTTTTAAGATGGCTCAGGCTACTCTAGGTTGGGATCAAGAAAACTGGTCAAGATGCCATTACAACAATCCAAGCATGCTGTAGTGTGCTGATCAAAAAATGGTAAGGTAATAAATATGTTTTGAAGACTAAATGGTTGAGATTGTCTTTATACTCTAGTGGGAATATTTTTAAGAGGAGGGAAAGGGGTGGTTTGAATATATTTGATCTCTTTGTCCTCAGTTGGTGGAACTTTTTGGGAAGAATTAGGAGGTGTGACCTTGCTGGAGTAGGTGTAACACTGGAGGTGGGCCTTACAGTTAGCTGTTCATTTCCATTTAGCTCTTTCTGCCTCCTACTTGCAAATAAGGATGTAAGCTGTCAGCTACTGCTCCAGCATCATGCTTGCATACTTCCATGCTCCACACTATGATAGAATAGACTCTAACAGTCTGTAACTATACGCCTACAATAACTCTTTCTTCTATAAGTTGGCTTGGTCATGGCGCTTTATCGCATCAATATGAAACTGACTAAGAAAATGTGGAAGACCGAATAGCCATAGTGGGAGAATTTGATTGTAGAGGAAATGTCAATACTTTTAGTTTGGGAGGTGTTAAACTTCAGATTCCTATTAGGCATCCAAATGGAGCTATAAGTGAGGTTGCTGGTTACACTCTGCAATTTGAAAGTGATTTGAACCACAGACAGTATTTTGGGGATCCAATAACATGCCGCATGCAATTTCACAAAGTAAAATAATACTGCTAAGGGAATGACTGTGAATACAAGTTAGGAATAGTCTAGGATTCTGATATAAGGAAGACTAGAATTTGAAAAGGAACCAAGAAAAAGGAAGTAGAAAAACAAAACAAAACCTTGAATTGATGAAGAAAAACAGATATCATTTTCTAGAGGACAAGGGAATGATCTCCTTTGCTAAACAGAGCTAAAAGATCAAGTAATATGAGAAATGAGAATCAGCCTGTGCATGTAGCAATGAGGCAGTCACTGGAGAACTTACTGAAAGCAATGTTGGTGAAGTGCTAGAGGAGCAGTATGCCTGGTGTGGAGGAGAACAAGAGGAGAACAAATGAAGACAGAATGTAGAGATCATTTTTTTTTTTTCAGGGAGTTTTTCACTCTAAGAAAGAAAAAGTTGTCTTCTAAAATTAAACACAACTGATTAATTTGAAGGTTCATGAGAGTAAATTACCATGAAGGGAATGATTTTTAACACAAGAGATAGAAGAGTCAGTGGGAGAGTTTAATATATTTAAAAAAGAGTCAGACTGCCTTGGTTCAAATCCTGATTTTGGGCAGTGTCTTCTCTGTGCCATGGTGTAGCCAGAAGTTTTCTCTGGTTCTGTTGAATATCTTCCACCCACATCTCACAGTCGCTTGGTGCCAAATAAACACTCACAGGCTATTTTAAACTATGGCCATGGCGGGATTCTTGCTAGCTAGCTCTTACATCTTATTTTAACCTATGTCTATAAATCTATACTTTGCCATGTGGCTTGTGGCTTACCAGTACCTTTATATCTTGCTTCTCTTGGTGGCAGCTAGCAGTGTCTCCTCTGCTCTCTTTTCTTTTCTCCTATCTCTCCAGTTAGAATGTCCTGCCTAATCTTATTCTGCCTCACCATTGACCAAACAGCTATATTTATTAACCAATCAGAGCAACATGTATTCACAGCATACAGAACAACATCCCCATCATCATGGTTTATGTATCTAGATATTTATTCCACGTCCATAAATTGAACCAACTCTAGATAGAAAATATTAAAAAATGTTTCTGGGCTGAACATGTAGCAACATTTTCTTGGATTATTTCTTAAGCAAAATATAGTACCTATACATGCAGTGTTTACATTGAATTTGGTAGTTTGTGATACAGCATACTTTTAGCTGGGAATGGTGTCACATATCACAACCCTTGGGTAGCTGAAGTAGAAGAAGGACTTGAGCTCAGAAGTTAAAGACCAGCCAAGGCAACACAGCAAGACCCCATTTCAATGAATGAATTAACTAAATTATACAGATAACATGCAGAGATTATGAACAATTAGTACTTTAGTTTACATAAAGAACTTGGTCATGAGTGATTTTGGAAGCCATTTGGGAGATGCTATTAATCTTTAAATCTGAACTCCTCCCCTATAGGCTCATGTTCTGAACACTTTATCCCTACCTATGATAGTGACATTGTTTTTGCAGACTATGGAAATTTTGGGAGGTGGCACATAGCCGGTAGAAATAGGTCACTGGGAGAGACCTTTGAAATTTTAGATGGGTCCAGGTTTCTGTCACATTTGCTTACTAGGCTACTATGATATGAATAGACTCTGCCAGACACATTCACTGCTAAGGACTGGGCTGCTCCACAATGCCTTCCCTGCCTTGGACTGAAATCCTCTTATACCATAAGCCAAATAAATCTGTCCTCCATTAGGTTGTTTTTGTCAATATTACAGTCACAGTGATGGAAAACAAGTACAGGGTTACTAGAACTAATCACCAACACTGAGGGGTGACTACAAAATATCAACTATTTGGAATATTGAAGTAGATCATGTAGAACATTTACTGGTACATAGTAAAAGCTCAAAAACTTGGCTAGTAATAGTTGCAGTTATATTTCTTGTTTTTCAGTTTATTTATTTTTATTTTATTTTATAATTTAATTTATTTTACATATCAGCCACAGATTCCCTTGTTCTCCCCCCCCTCCCCTCACCCCATTCCCCCATTCCTACCTCCTCCAGGGCAAAGACTCTCCTGGGGATTGAGTTCAACCTGGCAGATTCAGTCCAGGCAGGTCCAGTGCCCCTCCTCCCAGGCTGAGCCAAGCATCCCTGCATAAGCCCCAGGTTTCAAACAGCCAGCTCATGCACTGAGCACAGGACCTGGTCCCACTGCCTGGATGCCTCCCAAACAGATCAAGCTAATCAACCGTCTCACTTATCCAGAGGGCCTGGTCCAGATGGGGGCTCCTCAGCTATTGACTATGAAGCAATAGCAGTTATATTTCTTTAACAACAAACAGTACTTCAGATGTATTTTCCTGAGAATCTTTCTCACCGGGTAACTCCCAGGTTCAGTTAAATGCACACTCTACCAACCTCTTGGCAGTTAGTAGATATATAGCCATATGGTTGTATTGACATTTGTTTGTTTTCCATCCTCAAATATCATTTCTGTGTCTACTTTTCCACAAAGCCCTTCTTTTCCCCAAGAGACTGAGGGAGTATTTACTGTAGTATTAAGAGCACAGACTTTCAAGTCAACTTGTCTTGACTTGGATCCTAGCTCTGTCACATGCTATCTAAATTTACACAATGTTATTTAATCCCTGTGCTACATTTTTCCTACCTGTAAAGATATCAGCATATTCCTACCTCATGAACTCAAAAAGAGAAAATGAATTAATACACAAAATACTTTAAATAGCATGTAGAGCATAAATACACAGTACATTTCTGTTAACATTATTATTCTTAGAGATCATCAACTATTATTTAATATTATTACCATGATCCCATGTCTGTCAATAAACATCTTCTCTTCCCTAAATCAGGGTTTTGTACCTAAGGGCTCTTGTGATCATCACTTGTATCATCACTAACTGCTTACCACAGGGGGCATGAGTATAAATTGGTAAGTAAAAGCTATATGTTTCTCAAAGTAACCACAAAGAAGAGGGACACTTACTTCCCTCTTATTAGTACAAAGATGTCCAAAAATTTTAGAACACAGACACATATACCCAAAAATTTGAGCTTAAATTTGTATTTAAATCTATTGAATTTATTAAAGTAAGATTTTGGTTTTATTTTTCTTCTTTTCCTTTTTGCAGAATAGAGAAAGACAATACGTATTTAAAGTCTAGTCACCCTTCTCATCTCAACTTGGACATCATTCACATAAGTCTTTGCCACCCTTTATGTTACTCCAAGCCTTCATTGTAGTTATGCTCATCATGGTACCAGACTACTATACTCATCTTGTTGCTGGTAAGTCTTCTTGAATCGTCAGTCACACATACTGTGCCAACCTCATTGCCTAGAACCTATAACATATAAAGTGGATAAATAATAAACATTTGTTTGTCTGTTATTACAGCTGTGAATTTCCTAGAAACCAATTTGATGGAATTTTTCCTTTCAACTAGGAACTTTAGCGTTATATAGGATCATGATGCAAAATTAAATGCAATGCCATAGCAGGAAGTAATTAGAATATGCTATCTACACCGTGACAATGCACGTGTTTTATCTTAAAAAAAAAAGTCTCAATAAAGCTGGGAAGAGGGTGGAGGGATCACTCAGTTGTTAAAGAGTACACACTGCTCTTTCAGAAGACCTAATTTTGGTTTCCAGGATCCACATCAGATAGCCGACAACCACCAGTAACTCCAGCTCCATAGAATCTGACACCTTCTTCTGGCCTCCATGTTGGTGCATACACTTAGATATGCACTACTCCAACTCTTATTTACATCCTTTAAAATAAAATTAATCTTTAATAAAAAATAAAGATGAGGAAAATAGACAAGAGAGGTAAAAGTAATATTTAAAGTTCCTATACAAAATTATGCTATGATTCCATGGAATATGTGAGACTATAGATTTCACAAATTAAAAATCAAGTTGATAGAAGTTAGATGAATTATTCAAGGATTATGCAGAAAATAAAGTAACAAAATTTAAAAACAGATCAGCCTGATTCCACATTTGTGTATATGTGTGGTGTGTTTTAATTATTAAATATTGACATCCAGGAAGTGGGTTCTAGGCAACGAAGTAAAGATGGAAGCAAAATACAAAAGATATCCTGGGAGTTGGATATGCTCTGGAATAACATGGACGAACAGTTTTATGGGTGAACGGTCCACCTAGGCACCATGGTATGCAGACTATTGTCCCACTAATAGTATCCTCATCCTGATTTCCTGAACACACACACACACACACACACACACACACACACACACACACACACATCTTAAATCACAGAACAAATTTAAGAAATTTGAGATAGATTATTTTGGATTGTGGTGAACTCCACGTAGTCACATGCTGTAACAAATTCCCACAAGTTGAGAACCTCCACTGTCTTTTTCTGGCAATTTTATACCCTAACTATAGTGTCGCTTTCTACAGACCTCTAGTCATTTCCTTACAGTAACTTCCTAAAAGTGAAATTGCATATTTTGGAAAATTAAGAAACATGTTTATGTTACTAAATAAGATTTACCTCTTACATTCTGAGTTTACTATGTGAGAGCTCAGCTTTCTAAAATCATTGTTCATACAAGTTATTATTAATCTTTTTCAAATTCGCCAATGTAATGGATGCATTTAGTTTGTATTTGTTCAGCTGTTAACGAAAACAAATCATTCTTCACGTATTCATTGGCCATTTCGCTTCTTCTTTTGTGAATTCCCTATTTACAACATTTGCCCATTTTCCTACTTATGTTTTCATTTTCAAACTGTTTAAGTGGACCAATTATAGTTAATATCTGCTACAAACATTTTCCCTTTTGGTGCTTTCCTTTATTTTTTGTTTGTGATGGATTTTGTAGCATTCAATTGTTTGTTTGGTTGGTTTTGTAGCATCAATTAATCAATCTTTTCCTTCCCAATCTGGGCTTTCTTATTATGCTTAGAAAATTGTTGCTATTACAAAAATATATAAATAAAACAAATACCTTTCTTCTTGTTTTGTAGTTTCAATTTCATACTTTAATATAAAATCACCTAGTTTTTATCACATGGCATAAAGTTAAGGGTCTGGCTTTAGTTCATTCTTATTACATAGCCATTTATGAGATAGTGAGTTTTCATTGGAAGCTCATCCAAATAGATTTAGGGAAGAATGTGCTGACACTCAAAGTAGTGAAACATTTTTAAACCTCCATTTTCCATACTGCACCTTCCATCTCAGCAAGTAATGGATTCTGCTCTGTAAACACAACCCAGCAGGCCAGCATTTGCAGATGTACCCATGAGCCAAACAAACAGCAAATCTCCTTTGCAAGCAAAAGGTCAACTTCCCAGTGTGAAGTCTCCAGTTACAGGCTTGCAGTCATTCTCAAATCACCCTAACATACAGAAAGCAGACAGATTGACTTTTTGCAGGATTCATGAGAGAATTTCACTCTGAAACAAAGTCAACAAGCCAAATCTCTCCTCAACAATCTGAAGCACATTCCATACTAGTCTCTGGATGAAAGACCTGATAGTAACCTTGGTGAGAGGGACAAGAAGTGAGGGAAATTTTATTTTTACATTAGAAGAAAATGTTCCCATTTCACCACAGATAGTGCCCTTTGGCTCTTAAATACTCTTGATTTGTATTTATACTTCCTATAGGATGTTACCAAAGCAAATACTCAAGGAACTAGCAGTTGGAGGGTTACTAATTACAGGGCATCACAGGTACAATTCAAAATCCTTCTTGACAGATGTGACCCATTACATTAAGCATTGTTGGAATGTTCTACCAGCCAGATGCAAGCTGGGAAGAGGTTAGTCTGCCAAACCCCATCATTGCAAGCAATTCTGTGTATATGTCCAGGAAACAACTGTTGACATAACATCAGAGCAATTTTTTTCTCAGCCAATTGATTTTAAAATACCATAATCCCACTCCATGAGGTATGTATATGCAAAGACATGTTCAGATAGTTCCATGAGTTTAGCTCTGCTTTTATTATGCTCTGACAAAAAGAATTTAACATTTGGGTAAAAAAGATTCAGGATGGTCTGAGTCACAATATTACAATTGAGATGTTTGAGAAATTCAGAAAATATTTTGGTTTCCAGTGATTTTTCTCAATCCCATGCTGGACTTAAGCAGAATCTGTAAGATATAGAAATAAATGTTAACCTCAAATCATTTCAGGTAAAAAAGAAGAAATGCCAAAACAATCATTATCTCTGTAGGCAAAATAAATAGTGGATTGAATGACTCTTAGACATTTCAGTCATTGTTGAGATGCTCTGGAGGTATACCCTGGGGCATCTGCTGCCATAAAAAGCTGGAGATCAATTTGGCCCTCCACATAAGTAATGAAAAGACTAAAAGAAGAATCATATACACTTTTAATTATTATTATTTTTCTAAGCTCTCCTTTAAAGATAAAAGAAGCAAAAGGATAATTTAAGTTTACAGTTCTTTGACACATAAAAAATATAATTAAACTACTAAATCTCTCCAAAGAAATGTGATGTACGAAATTAAATTCAGCATTTAGCTGGAAAGGAGTCCCCTTGGAGAGATCAGGTTGATGTGTGAGGTATCAGTTTTGAAACTGACTTTTTTCCAAGAGGTAGTATTTTGGTCAGCTTTCTTCTGATTTCCCCTCCCAACTGTCAGTCAGAATGAATTACAGGCCATATTACCTGAATCCCAACATCTAGCTACATTAATAGCTGCTGGTTTTTGTTCTTTCAAATGCCATTTAGATATATGGAAGTCATTTTTTTCCTATCATATTTCTAGCACTTTCTGACAAAGGAGCATTTAACATTTCCCACATAAGAGGGCTTTTTTTAAAAAAATGAATTTCAGAATACAGAAAGGTGTAGAGTCCTTTTTGCTTTTTAATCTTCTTTATTAGTTGTATAAAACTGTAAACAGCATGCAAGAGTCTTGAAAATATCAGATTGATAGAAGAGGAGTTTAACTGAACTGGGAGGAGAGTGTAGAAGGGAGATAAGGAAATGGAAGAATACAAGGAGAAAGAAATATTTTCCCCCTACAAGATTTCAATCTCATTTTGTAAAGCACAGCTCATTCCTCTGACACATATTGACTCTAATAAGGATAGCACAAACTCAAAAGAGCCAAAGTATAAGCTTTAAAGATTCGGTGTATTATTTACAGACTTGGGCAGTGACCACATTTGCCTGTATGAATCTTAAAGAAGCCTTTTTGGCTCATCCTATGAAAAATCTATTGGGAAGCCGTATATTTGAAAGTGCTGTCTTCCCTCCTTGTAGGATGGGAGCTCCAATCAATCTTTTGTGTTATGACCAGGTGTAAGTCATAAAACAGCAGTTCTTGCAGGTTTTATGGAGCTGAGAGCCAGGACACTCATGAGGAGGATAAGTTCATAATACCCTTAAAGAGCAAACGATCCTTCAAGGTCTTAGGTTTCCAGAGAGGGGCTGCTCTAGTGAGCTGCAGTTTTTGCCAACATTTCTTAACATTAGAAAACATTTCTGCTTTCACCAACTCAGCTATATAACAAGTAGTTATTGCGTTCAGAGCCTGGTGTACTGAAGGGGCAGATAGAAGGATGAGGCTGTTTCCTTCAGGCCTCTCAACCTCACAGGTTAGAGATGTTTGCCATTCTTCAAGCATTCAAATGTTCCTCATTAACTCAGAGTAGACCCTCAGTCATGGCTTTAGTACCTTTCCAAAAGCCCAATGTTCTGTAGTCTACTCTACACCTTATGATATATGTTCTTTGTACCAAATTCACTTCTTTCTCGTGTTCAAGAAGGGATCCTTAACTATAGAGTCGCTGAAGTACATCTTCAACATCATCCACTCCATCAACCCAAGGGCCCCAGTTCCCCCCATGTCCTACCATCTCTGGGCCACCTCTTTCATATCACACTGCTCCAAGGTATTGACTGGAAATATATAAAGTCAAGCACTGTTTTCATTTCCTGTATTCATACTTTCTGATCTCTACATACCCATTAAATCTTTATAATAACCCACACTTGTATAATGATTGAAGGCAGCTAAAGAAGACGACCATATATAACTGTACTTATAGGACCTTCCAGAGAGAGGATCTCTACTTATGTTGCCTAGGCTACTTTTACTGATCATGGAGAGGTCCAAGGTAGGTTGGAGAAGTAAATAATAGCATATTGAGCTACATCAAATTAAAATATGTAAATAGATACCTTCCCAAATATTTTGTTGGCTCCTAGAAAGCAGAGATCATCCCCTGAGGATTCATTCCATTGAAAATAACTAGAAACCAAGGTTGTAGAAGGGATAAGCTACTCATGAGTGACAATGAAGTATAAAAAATACTGACTTTGAAAACATACCACTTGAAATAGCAACAAAAAACTCATGTTGCAAAACAAGTACAGAGTGGCCCTTTTGTTTGAAGTAAGTTTTCTATGTAAAGGAAGTTTTTCAAGGAGCCTCTAACTTTTAGTAACAGATGCTTGCCACATAGCCCCAGATTCAAGCAGTCCATTGAATTAATCAGAACAGTGATCTCTCAGCATTTCTGTGATCAAATGCTCCTTTTCATGTAATGCTTTGTGTGGTTTGGGGATTTTTTTAGAGGACATTAACATACAGTAATTAAAGGAAAGAGAGTTTGAGTTCAGTAAGTTGTGACAAATGGAACCACCACTCAAAATAGGATTAGAACATGCCCATCACAGCAGAAAGTTATTCTTTTCCTTTTGTCTTTACCACTTACACTACACACACAGAAAGAGGGACAGAGACAGAAAACACACATCAATCTTCTCTGTGAATTCTTCTATTTCTATGGATAAGTTTTACCTGTTCTTCAGCATCATATAAAAGAGATCATGTAGCTACAACAACAAAATGGACTTAGTAGTGTATATATATATATATATATATATATATATATATATATATATATGTATATATATATATATGTGTGTGTGTGTGTGTGTGTATTTTAAATGTTAAATTGTGTATTATTCTGATATGTTCTGACTACCATTGCAGATCTTTTCTTCCCTCTTTTTAATTCTCTTTTACCCCAGGATGGTAGCTCATGTGGACTTTAACAATAGGTGACTATATATATATATATATATATATATATATATATATATATATGTGTGTGTGTGTGTATACATATATAGTATGTATGCATAAACATGCACATAGACATGTAGCAATATTAATAATAAAAGGAAAAGAGGCCCAATATTTTTATATGTTTTATGCACATCATCCCATAAATTTTAAGTCATCTTTGAATTACTTAAACTACCTAATACAATGTAAAGGTTGTATAGATAATTGTTTAGGAAATAATGACATAAAAAAGACCATACATGTTTGTCATATTTTTTCATGAAACATAAAAATAATTTCTGTTTTTTTGTTTTGCTTTGTTTTGTATGTATGAGGGTTTTGCCTGCATGTATATGTGACTGGTGCCCTTAGAGGTCAGTAAATGGCAACAAATCAAAAAAAAAAAAAACAAACCGAGATCATGTGTCATTTACTTATTGCATTTGGAGCTGTGCAATTAAATGGCATAAAAGATTCAAAACACTAAACAAGTGAACAATGAGTAAAATACAGTCCCCTCTACAGTGTTTTAGTCTTCCAGTGTTTTTACATAATATACATAGGCAAGCATTTGTCTGCATACCATCTCTAATAAACTTGGGCCACAAGAAAAAAAGTCTATATTCCAGAACACACATTCTTCCTTGAGGTCTTCTGACATGTGGTGCCTATTTTATCTTCTTTAAGCAGTATGTACTTAGTTGTAGTTTCATGTATCATGTATCAGTCTCAAAGCATGATCCCTCAATTGTGACATAAATACAATTTCAGTCATGATCAAAATTTCCCCATGGATCTGGAAGTGCTTCAATGTCCCTATGATACCACAGTACACTGAGAGACAATTAGGAAATATCCATGTGAACTACAACCACATACATCTGCTTCTATATAGCAGCTTTTGTTCTACCTTAATTTCCTTGTTAGATCACTGAATTATACTGCCTTTCATTACTGGTTGCATAAGCTGGCCTTTCCCTGCCACATTCAATCCAGATGTTAGAGTTATAGTCCATTCTAATTAGAATACAAAATACCAGTTGCTGTGGGATTCAAAGAGAAAAAAAAAAAGAACAAAGAGTCCAATGGTAGAGTTAACTGAGTGGGGAGAAAAAAAAGAATGTCATATCATATTCAGGATTCAAACCACATATATTTCCTTCTTTTCATGGTGGGAAACAGCTACAATTATATGATATTCTGTACATAGCTTTTATGTGTATAAATTTAAATATACACACTGCTAGAAACCAAAACTAGTTCAAGTTCACAAGAAAGAGTAATAATTCTCTTTTCATTTATGTTTTTTGTTCTCACTAGCTTATTTATTAACAAAGACCTTTTTGTCTTAATTTGTACCATATCCTTAATGAATTACTGAATAAATTATATAGCTGTGGGAAAATGAACTATTGAAAAATACTTTCAAACTTTCCTGGAGGCCGGGTGTTGGTGGCGCATGCCTTTAATCCCAGCACTCGGGAGGCAGAGGCAGGCGGATCTCTGTGAGTTCGAGGCCAGCCTGGGCTACCAAGTGAGCTCCAGGAAAGACGCAAAGCTACGCAGAGAAACCCTGTCTCGAAAAAAACCAAAAAAAAAAAAAAAACTTTCCTGGAAGATCATATTACCATATCTTCTGTTACCAGTTACAGGGTTTCAAGAATACCTCACCCAGTTATCCATTTTCTCTCTCTTTCCTCTACTAAGTACTAGACAGTATTGGGTATTCTCTCTCCATAGATACATACATAGGAGTGATGAGGATGTCTGATTTTATTCTCATAAGAATTATAACTCACAGAATCTGGAAAGGTAGAATAAACAGAAGCTTTGGTCATGAAAAGAACAATGGTAAAGGCCCATTAAGGGGGGGAAATTATTTCCTTCTGGCTAAGAGGATGTGATCTCTGGCCTAGGTGGAGATCTAACATTCCAGGTGGGCAGAATCAATGATCTGGCTATCAGGCCAACCCTCAGGAAGGCAATTCCACACCCTAAAAGGCAGGTTAGCCTTAAGTGGTTCTCAACCTTCCTAATGGTGCAACCCTTTAATACAGTTCCTTGTGTTTTGATGACTCCCCACAATAAAGTTATTTTCATTGCTACTTTATAAGTGTAATTTTGCTACTGTCATGAATCATAATGCAAATATCGATGTTTTCCATTGGTCTTAGGCAACTCCTGGAAAAGGGTTGTTCAATCCCCAGAAGGGTCATGATCCACAGGTTAAGAATCTCTGCCTTGGGGGCTGGAGAGATGGCTCAGCAGTTAAGAGCACTGGCTGTTCTTCCAGAGGTCCTCAGTTCAATTCCCAGCAACCACATGGTGGCTCACAACCATCTGTAATGAGATCTGGTGCTCTCTTCTCGCCTGCAGGCAGAATACTGTGTACATAATAAACAAATAAATCTTTAAAAAAATAAAAAAGAACCCCTGCCTTAAGTCATGCTAAAAAGATAGGCAGAATAATTATCCCTTTAATGAGATCATGTACCTTTCCTTCCCAAAATTCCAACTCCCTAGCACAGTAGGTTATGGGACTGCAATGTAACTTTTTCTTTTCTTCTAGCTCTGTTCTAAGTATACTTTCCCTAATACTTTGGGGCTTATTCTTGTTATATGACTTCATACCACACTGTAGCTCTCCATACTGGATTAACTCAAAAGGCACAGTTCTCTCTCTCTCTCTCTCTCTCTCTCTCTCTCTCTCTCTCTCTCTCTCTCTCTGTATATATATATATATTCTCATCTCTATTTTCCTCCTCTGGGCAGCTGCTCAAATTTACAGCTTGCCTGCCCTGGAGATTTTCTTTTAAATTATAATAAAATAATTCTTGAGCTTCTCTTTGAGTCCCTTCTTAAATTCTTTTATTAATCAGACTAATTTAAGAGGGGACCCCAATTTCCCTGGTATTATCTGGCAGCCATGAAGGGACCTTTCAAAATTTCTGTTTATAGGGATATTTATCCTATATCTTGTAAAAAGATCCTAGAATTGAGGTTTTGGGTTTTGTTTTCATATATGTGGTATGAGAAAACACTTTCCTACAGATCTGAGTTGTTGAATTACGGTAGTTTAGAGAGAATGCCATGTTCATCTCAGCTCTTCCCCCAGCCCATCATGGACCTATAAGAACAAGGACACCATCCCTTAACAGCTTTCACAGAGGACTAAAGCCAACATAGCTCATTTGGTTTGGGCTGGAATCTAAGGAGAAGCTGGTTCTGAGAAGCATCTCTTCCTGAAAGGGAACTTCAAACCATATTATGCCTCCCTAGAAGAACCAGTGCACAAAATCAACCTTCTCAGAAGTCTAGGATTGATCCGTAGGGTTTTGGTGATCTTCCTCTATTAACTACCTTTTCATTGAGTGCACAAATGGGTGTCGGATGGCAGGTACACCGTGGCTGACTCTAAGGCTTATCAAAAAGGCAGACAAGTTTTGCCCTTTCATCCACAGCTGAACAGCATATATATTCCTGTATTTGGTCCCATGGGGAAGTGCAGCGACATATATAAATGGAAAGAAATCAGAGAAAAGACAGGAAAGAAGAAATCCAGGTGTCTGTTTACCATTATCTTGATAAAACGGCAGTGACACACACTCTGCCTGCCACAATTAGGGTGATAAATGCCCCTTTCTTTGAGGCTTGCTTGAAAGTCAATTATGTAGATTATTTGGAGAATACTGACAGATGGCCTTCTTCCCTCGACGAGACAATCAAGCTGAACTTTGATATGTGCACAGAAAATACTGTCATTTCTCAGACACAAAGGAGGCCTCCCTAAAATCACCCACCAAAGGACCCAATAAAAGTTGCCTTTGGCCACTTTTGATGACACACTTCTGCCCTTTTCATTTTCCTTGTCATTTTTCTGGTCCTCCTCCTCTCCCACTCTCAATGGAAAGCTTTGCTTCTTTTCATCTCCTAGTCAAATATTGATCTCCGACCTGTCCTCAAGGTTTTGATTAACACAAAAGATTGCCACGCAAGCAGCTTTTTGTTTGTTTTCAGCTAATTCGTTTTTTATTATTCACTTGCTGCAGTAAATCTCACTTTTATTGTCCAACCACTGAACAGAGAAAAATGGATTGATTTGAGTAACTGAATAATTCAAGCTGCAATGTGTGGTGGAAGATGGGAGGGGAGGGAAGAGAGGAAAAAATTAGGGGACTCTGAGAAAGAGTGATACAACATTGTCCTTCAGTTTCATAGTCCTCCTCCAAACTACTCCAGAGGTTACAACATATTTGGTTGGATCAGGAAGGGGCTGGATAAAGTGGCATCCTGTTACTGCACAAGTGATTAAAGGCAATGAAAAGCTTAGAAAATGCTTATTTATAGAGCCCTCCTTCCCCTACAGACAGCAGAGTTCCAAATGAGACCACTGACTACTTACTCTTTGTGTTCTACGAATTAATTCACTGAACACGAGTAATGAAATCTTTGGTTTATTTTTTCTTAATTCTTAAAGTTACAAGCCTGGCTGTGAATGACAGCACATAGCACATCCCTGTAATTTCAGCCCAGAAGAGGCTAGTCAAGCCAATCTGTGCTACATAAAGAGATACTCTCTCAACACACACACACACACACACACACACACACACACACACACACACACACACATGATAACATGACAGGACAGTAGGGTCTGAAGACTGAAATATCAGGATTGCATATGAAAGAAGACAGTTTTCAAAGAAACCTGGAAACCTTTCCTCACCTAGTCTTCACTAACTTAACAGAACAAGCAAAAGAAAAGCTTGTGTAACACAATTTGTAGAGAGTAGTGTGCCCTGTAAATGTCCTGAGAAAGCTAGTACACCTCCTAGCTTGATGATCTTTGGGCTTTAGTCCTCACCTGAGCTCACTAGCACTTTCTTGTGAGAGCTTTCCCTTTTCTTTGAAGTAAGCCATCCACAATTCTATTTCTGACCATGTTATCTCTGATGCAAACCTTAGTCTCAGGAAAAAACAACCTACAATAGGGTATCCATTGGACTCAGATCCAGGGCTTGGAACTAAACATAACTCTGCCCTGCTCTCATCAAAAGCCTAAGCATGATTTCCCTGACCTTTGGCTTTATCTTTGTTTATCTGACCTCCTGTCTAATTCAAAATGTATGAATCTTTCTGTCCCCCTCCTGCCAGAAGCATACTGCCTATCCTATTGGTATTCTCACAAATTGTAATAAAATTGACATTGAACTTCCTTATAAGAAGAAAATCTAGCCGGGCGGTGGTGGCGCACGCCTTTAATCCCAGCACTCGGGAGGCAGAGCCAGGCGGATCTCTGTGAGTTCGAGGCCAGCCTGGGCTACCAAGTGAGTTCCAGGAAAGGCGCAAAGCTACACAGAGAAACCCTGTCTCGAAAAACCAAAAAAAAAAAAAAAAAAAAAAGAAGAAAATCTTTTTCTAAATTCTTTATTCACGAGGCTAAGAACCCTAAAGGAACCCTGTTTTTCCCCTAGAGAAAATTGAGATTTTTTCCCACCCTCCATCATGTACACATTGAATGCTCCTTTCCCCCAGGTATTCACTATGTTTAGGACTCCTTAAAAACAAACTCATGAATAATAATAATAAAAGATGGATATGGTACTAGCTATGTTTCACATTGTACCAAATACTTTTAAAACATCTAGCTCTCTCTATTCCCCTAGTTTTATCCCCAGCTCTACAGAAGAACACCCTTGTCGGCTCCCCTCACCCTACCCTGCTCCAAACCTTGCACAAAGATCTTCTCTGCCTACACTTCTTGCCCCAACTCATCCCATTATCCCAGCCTCCAATACCAGCAGGCATTCTCTTGGAACACATCAGAATAGCAAAGTAAGGAAACAGCTCCCAACTCTACCAGGCACCACCAAGCTAACTCACAGGCCACACCTGCCAGAAAACCAGATAGGCTGCTTGTAGACCTTTTCTTGCCTCTCTGTTCCCCCAGATCCAATCCCCAAGTCTCATCCCCAGATCTAGTGTAGAACCCCCTCTGGCAGCATTCCCTGTGCCACCCTGCTTCCATCTTCTAATCCCACAGATCTTCCCCTTCTAATCTTCATCCTCCAACTTGCTGCTTTGTCCCATATTTGTCCCAGAAACTTATTGATTTGTCCCAGAAGGCACTCCTGGTAACATTTAGGCAAATCCTCCCAGGACAAGGAGTAGGTTAAAGGCAGTCCTATACTTCTCCTACTGCTCCTGAGATATAATCTTACACCAGCAAAATCAAAAGAAGGGAAACACATGTGCACACACCACCACCACCACCACCACCACAAACAACAACAATAACAACAAAAAACAGGAATTAACAATCATTGGTCATTGATATTTCTCATCATCAATTGTCTCAATTCCCCAATAAAAAAGCACAGACTAACAGACTGGATGAGAAAACAGGATCTAGCTTCTGCTCCATCCAAGAAACACACCTCAACATCAAGGATAGATATTTCTTTAGGGTGAAAGGTTGGGAAAAGATATTCCAAGCAAATGGACCTAGAAAGCAAGTTGGCATAGCTATTTTAGTATCTAACAAAATAGACTTCAAATCAAAACTAATCAAAAAAGAAAGGGAAGGACACTACATACTCATTAAAGGAAAAATCCTCCAATATAACATTTTGTTTCTAAACACTGATAGCCCAACAAAAAGGGTACCCAAGGTTAGAAAATAAACACTACTACAACTGAAATCACATATTGCTCACCACATACTGATAATGGAGGGAGACTTTAATGCCCCACACTCATCAAGGGACAGGTCATCAGACAAAAACTAAATAATTTATAAACCAAATTGACTTTAAAGATATTTATAGAACATTTCACACAAACACAAAAGAATATACTTTCTTTTTTGCACCTCATGGAACTTTCTTCAAAACTGACCACATACTCAGATATAAAGCAAGTCTCAACAGATACAAGAAAACTGAAATAACTCCCCAAATCCTATTAGCCACCAAGGATTAAAGCCAGATTTCAATAACAAGAGAAACAAAAGAAAGTCTACAAACTCATGGAAACTGAACATCTTCCTACCAAATGAAAAATGCATCAAAACAGATTTTTTTTAACTTAAAGACTCTAGACTCCAATGAAAATAAATACACAGCATACCCAAACTTATGGGACACAATGAAAGTTATTCTAAGAGGAAAGTTCATAGCACTAAATTTCTACATTAAAAAAAATGGAGAGATCTCATAACAGCAACTCAACAGCACACCTGAAAGCTCTAGAACAAAAAGAAGTAATCACATTCAAGAGGAGTAGACATCGAAAAATAATCAGACTAAGGATTAAAATCAATAAAATAGAAACAATGAGTGCAATACAAAGAAACAATTAAACTAGGAGTTGATTCTTTGAGAAAAATCAACATGATTAACAAACCTTATCCAAACTAACTAAAAGGCAGCGAGAGAATATCCAAATTAACAAAATCAGAAATGAAAAGGGGACATAAAAACAGACACTGAGAATATCCAAAGAATCATAAAGACATGCTTTAAAATCCTGTATTCCACCAAATTGGAAAATTTAAAAGAAATGGATAATTTTCTTAATAAGTATCATTTACTTAAGTTAAATCAAGATCAGATAAACAATTTAAATAGTCCTATAACCCCTAGCAAAATAGAAGCAGTCATTAAAAGTCTCCCAACCAAAAAGAGCCCAGGGTCAGATGGTTTTAGTGTAGAATTCTACCAGATTTGCACAGAAGAGTTAACACCAATACTCCTCAAATTATTCCAAATAATAGAAACCTAAGGAACATTGCCCAATTCATTTTATGAGGCCATAGTTACCGTGATACCCAAACCACATAAAGACTCAACAAAGAAATAGAATTACAGAACAATTTCTCATATGAACATAGATGCAAAAATGTTTGATAAAGCTCAATAAAATATTTACAAACCAAATCTAAGCTTACATAAAAAAGACCATCCACCATTATCAAGTAGGCTTCATCCCAAGGTATAGAAGTGATGATTCAATATACAAAAATCAGTAAATGTAATCCACCACATAAGCATACTGAAAAAAAAACCACACGATAATCTCACTAAATGCAAAAAGGCCTCTGACAAAATCAAACATTTCTTCAAGATAGAAGTCTTGGAGAGATCAGTGATACAAGGGACATACCTAAACATAATAAAGGCAATTTACAGCAAGCCTATAGCCAACATTAAATTAAAAGCAGAGAAACTCAAAGCAATTTCACTAAAATCAGGAACACAACAAGGCTTTCTACTCTCTCCATATCTATTCAATATAGTACTTGGATTTTTAGCTAGAGCAATAAGACATCTGAAGGCAATCAAGGGGATACAAATTGAAAAGGAAGTAATCAGAGTATTGCTTTTTTCAGATGATATGATAGTATACATAACTGACATTAAAAAATTCCACTAGGGAACTCCAGATGATAAACACCTTCAGCAAAGTGATTGGATACAAGATTCACACACACAAAAAAAAATCAGTAGCCCCCCTCTATACAAATGACAAATGGACGGAGAAAAAAATCAGAGAAACAACACCTTTCCCAATTGCCTCGAAAAAATATCTTGGGGTATCTCTAACCTAGCAAATAAAAGATTTGTACAACAAAAACTTTAAGTCTTAGATGAAAGAAACTGATTTAGCTGTCAGAAGATGGAAAAATCTCCCATGACCATGGATTGGTAGGATTAACATAGTAAAAATGAACATCCTACCCACAGCAATCTACAGATTCAGTGCAATCCCCATTAAAATTCCAACACAATTATCTATAGACATTGAAAGGACATTTCTCAACTTCAAATGGAAAACCAAAAAATCAGGATAGCTAAAGCAATTCTGAATAATAAGAGAACTGCTAGAGGTCCCTCAATTACCTATTTCATGTTGTACTATAGAGCTATAGTAATAAAACCATGTGGCATTGGAGTAAAAACAGACATTTTGACTAATGGAATGAACTTTAAGACCCAGACATAAATCCGTACACATATGAACACCTGATTACTGATCAAGAAGCCAGAAATACACACTATAAAATAGACATCCTCTTCAGCAAATGGTGCTGGTCAAACTGGATGTCTGCATGTAGAAGAATTCAAATAGATCTATACCTATCACCCTACACAAAACTCAAGTCCAAGTGGATCAAAGACCTCAACATAAAGCCAGATGCATGGGTTGGACAGTTGGCTCAGTAGTTAAGAGAATTTGTTTGTGCAAGGACCAGGGTCAATTCCCAGCATTCACATGGAGGCTTATCACTTCCTCAAGTACCAGGCATGTATGTGGTGCACAAACAAATATTCAGGCAAAGCATGCATATGTGTAAAATAAATCTATTTTAAAAAAATGATACTCTGAACCCAATAGATGATAAAGTGAGGAATATCCTTAAATGCATTGGCACAGCAGATGACTTTCTGAACAGATAACTGATAGCACACGTACTAAGATCAACAACTAATAAATGGAACTTAATGAAACTTAAAAGTTTCAATCAAAAACCAATCAATCATACAAATTGCAACCTACAGAATGAGGAATTTTTTATATCAACTCTCCACATCTGGTAGAAAACTAATATCTAAAATATATAAAGAACTAAAGAGACTAAATAACAAATAATCCAATTTTTAAAAAAATGGGGTACAGCTCTAGATAGAGAATTTTCAATAGCGGATATTCAAATGACTGAGAAACACTTAAAGAAATGTTCAGCATCTACAGCCATCAGGAAAATGGAAACCAAAACTACTTTGAGATTCTATCTTACACCTGTCAGAACAGCTGAGGTAAATAATACAAGGGACGGCTGATCCTGGTGAGGATGCAGAACAAGGAGAACACTCCTCCACTACTGGTGGTAGTGCAAACTTGTATAGCCACTTTAGACATAAGTGTGGTGGTTCTTCAGAAAGTTTGGAATCCATCTACCCCAAGATCCAGGAATACCACTCTGGGGCATATACCCAAAGGATGCTCCATCCAACCAGGGGAACACTTGCTCAACTATGTTCATTGCAACTTTAATGGAGTAACTTACAATTGAAGGGATAGGTAGGTGGCAGGTTCTGTGAAAGATGCAGCGAAGTCCAGCGGTGTTCTCTGGAGAACTCTCCTGGGGCCACCTCTAGTGTCCAGGCTCCCAGCCGCTAGGCGTGATAGTTACCAAAGCCTCAATGGGGGTTGGAACTTCCAGACCAAAGCTGAAATGGCTACTCGCTATAGAAACTGGAAACCTAGATGGCCCTCAACAAAAGAACAGATAAAGAAAATGTGGTATATTTACACAACAGAGTTGCATTCAACTGTTAAAAAATGACATCGTGTAATTTGCAGGCAAATGGGTGAAACTAGAAAAAGTCACCCTGAGTGAGGTAACCCAGACTCAGAAAGATAAATATGGTATGTAACCACTTATTAGTGGATATTAGCCATTAAGAAAATAATAAACAAGCTATAATCCATAGACCCAGAGAGGTTAGGTAAAGAGGAGGCATCTGGGGGGGGGGGGATACGTGAATCTCCCTGGGAGGGTAAAATAGAATAAATGTTATGGGTAGACTGTGAGTAGGGGGTAAAGGGAGGACAGGAGCAGGAAAACAGGTATGGGGGGATGAAGTAGATGGAGGGAGTGTAGGCAGTGATGGCTGGGACTGGTGGGCTTTTGTGGGGATAGTTTGGAAACCTACTGTAGGGGAAAATTGCCTGGAATCTATGAATATGATCCTAATGAGGATTTCTAATAATGGCAGATATGGAGTCTCAACTGGCCATCTCTTGTTGCCAGGCAAGGCTACCAGTGGAGGGACTGGTATACATTCAATTGAGTTGTTGGTCAAGAAAATCCATGAACAACCCAGGATGTTGCTAAGGCAAAGTGTTGGTCTCTGCAAACTGATAGTGGGGCCCCACTGCAGAAGACAACAACCACACAACTCATTGAACATGGAGCCTTTACCCCCTACATTCTAGACTCTTTTGGTGCAGGCTACCTAAAGAGAAATGTGGTCATCAACCCACCCAAAAACTTTTGACTTACAATCTTTCCTGCCTGAAAATTATGCTAGGGTAATGGTGGCACAGAACCTATGGGAGTAACCAGCCAATGCCTGGTTTTATCTAAGGCCTACTCCACAAGAACAAACCCATACCCAACACTGCTTGGGTAATGAAGAACCAGAGACTAGATAATCCAGAGTCCTATGGTAAAACCAAACACTACTTGTATAAAATATTCAATAAAATATAATATTCTGCTATACTCATAAATCAGTGCCCTATCCAGTTGTCATCAGAGGGTTTTCCTCTGGCAGTAGCTAGGGACAGATACAGAGAGACCTACAGCTAAACAATATGAAGAGAGGCTAAATGGGATGTCTTCATCAAATCCCTCCCCTCTGATCTCAGGGAATCCTGCAGAGATTGTAACAGCCAAAGGGGATAGAGGACACTAGGAAAATTAGCCCCCTCCCCCCCGAATCAACTAAGCAAGGTGCATATGTGCTCACAGAGACTGAAGCAGCATGCACAGGGCCTATATGGGACTATAACAGGTCCTCTGTGTATCCATCACAGCTGTTCTCTTTATATTGGGAGACTCTTGACTGAGAAAAAGTGGGTCCTACTGTTGTGCCTGTTCTTGGGACTCTTTTTCTCCTTGTTGGGTTGCTGTGTCTAACTTTAATTTGATAGTTTTTGTTTCATCTTACTATATTTTATTTTGTCATATTTTGTTGTCTCTTAGAAGCCATTTGTTTTCTAATGAGAGAAAGAAACAGAGTGGATCTGGAGGGGAAGGGGGAACTAGGAAGAGTAGAGGGAGGGGAAACTATAATCAGAATATATTGTATGAGAAAAAAACGTATTTTCAATAGAAGCAGGAGAAGTGGAAAAAATAAAAAGAACTATTTTGTCTTGTAGTTTCAAAGGCTTCAGGTCATGGTTCTCGTGCTCCCCTGCTGTAGATTTGTACTAATATAGAACGTCATGTAGCAAGAGTATGTGGTAGAGTAGGCTACTCACCTCAAGACAGCCAAGAAGCACAGATAAGTAGAGGCCTAGAACAAGATAGACCTTCCAGTCTATGCCCATGTACTACGCTCAAACTTTCACAGTTCTACTACTTCCCAGTAGCATATTCAAAAATTGAATCCACCAATGTATTAACTCACTGATGAAAGCAGAGTCCTCAAGACCCAAATCACTTGCTCAAAGCCAAACCTCTGAAAATTTCTTGCACCTGAACCTTCATCATGTGAGCTGTTGTGTGAGACAATTCAGATCTAAACAATGGCAGCTTTTACTACATGGATTTTAAAACTTCTGAATCATAAAATATAAATATACTTATAAACTAACTACTGATTACATTTACAGTATCTATAACTAATAAAAGATGGTGATTTAGAATACATAATGAATTTCTACCAAACTATAAAAATACACTAGGAAAAGAGGGAAAAGCTTTGAGTACGCATTTCATAAAGGAAGAAATACAGATGCCCAATATCCATATGAAAATATGTCCAATGTCAATAGCTGTCAAGTACCACTTCAAGGAAGGAAGAAGCACGTCCAATACCAGAAAAATACAAAGACTGGTGGCAATGCCAAATGCTGTCAAGAGGGTAGAGAAAGCTCACTCACTGGTAGAAGAAAAAATGTTGGGAAGCTGTGTGAGAGGACAGTTTAGGAATAGTTAATGAGTTTGAAGTTCTAGGTCACTTAATACTCAGAAGTTCCACTTTTAGTCTGCTAACTTAGAATAGTTTTGCAAACATGAATTAAGTACCATGTTTATAGTATATCACAGGAAATAATCTAGTTGTTCATCAATAAAAAGGTGAATAGATTATGTTATGGTCATGTAGTGTAGTATAAGGCAATAGGTAAAAGCATAAAGAATTGCATATATCAACATAGATATATAAAACTTTAAAACAATAATGTGTAGTATAGGTGACTATATTTCAATGCTATATTGTATATTTTATGTTAAAATAGCATTTGTGGAGAAAATAGTCACTAATTGAAGGGTGTAGACTACCTAAGAAGAGTGAAAATAATGGAAGCATGAAAGAGATGGATGGAAAGAGTATATAACTCTATCACATTTTATTTCTTACAAAGTATGATGACGTTAGCAATTATTAATTGGGTCATTGATTTTTATTAAATTGTTCTTTACACTTTTCTGTTTGAAATATTTTAAGTCCAAAACAAAATGAAATAATTTTGTTTTTTCCTATTCACACAAAATTTCCTAAACATTCTGCCTGGATGGCAGTGGACTTTATTTTGAAACGAATGGTTCAGTTAGGATGAACCTCTGATATCTGAGGTTCAAACACCAGAACAGGTCAATAGTTCATATTTAGGACAAAGGAGAAGGCATCATGGCATATCTCAAACACTAACCAGAATCTTGGAAGGATAAAGACAGTTCAAAGTAAAAGGAAGGCAAATTACAAGATGGACAGTGAAAGAAACTGATAAAAATCTGAGAGGACTTCATATTTACCTTGATGTCACTAGTTTAAAAAACAATTATTTTCTCCATTGGTGTGGTTTCCTTTCCCGCTTCCTGTCAAGACACCTTAATGTTTACTAATTTAGCAGTTACTGAGGGATTAGAGCACAGGCCTGCAGACAACCTCTACTACTGCCTATGTCAAACGCAAAGCTGGACTCAAAATTTCATTACACCAAAACAAACGAAGAAGATGTGTAAAGCAGAAATGAACAGTGAAGACTTCGTTGGAGCTTTTGTGATGTTGAGTATGAAAAGATTTTTTAAAGGTCAAACACTTAATCCAAATCCTCAATGGGCATTTTTTAAAAGATTTATTTATTATGTATACAATGTTCTGCCTGCATGCCAGAAGAGAGCACCAGATCTCATTACAGATGGTTGGGAGCCACCATGTGGTTACTGGGAATTGAAATCAGGTCTTCTGCAAGAACAGCCAGTGCTCTAACTGCTGAGCCATCTCTCCAGCCCCTCAATGGGCATTTATCCTCTAAAATTCCTCTTCAACATTCAGCTGTCAGTTTGCCTGTTGCTTCTCCTTTCTTGTTCCTGTCCTCCATCAACATTTTCCCTTTCTGATGAGACCAATTTAGCTTCATCTTACCTCTCAGTACAGAGAAGTAGCTGAATTGATGAGCTTCTGCTGTCTTATCAACACTGTCAACAAAAGTGGTTCTTCCTAAAATGGCAAAGACATTAGCAAGAATTGCCCTAAAGAGAACATAAGGAAGTACTTATGTTCCCTGAAGCAGCCAGATAAAATTATTAGAGTTCCCAGAAGTCAACTGTACTAATCAGCTATTACTGCTTAAAGAAAAAAAATGTCAAATACCTCAACCTAGGTACTTTAATAAACAATCATTTACGAATCTGCAGAATGAGAGCAGATTGGCTGACATATACTAGATTTAACCAGACAAGTTCTACTTCAAGTTGCGAACCTGACTAGTTCTTTCATAAAGGAAAGACTGAAGTCTACCTACCCAAAGTCATGTGGAAACTGCAGTGAAGATGCAGCTCTTCTTATTGGTGACAACACAGACAGAATGGACAAGCTCCACCTCTAAGTGTATTTCGTGGCTCTATTTGTAGCAGATTTGTTAACATCCAATTAAGCCAAGGCAGGTTATATGGTTTAATTCAAAGTCAGTGGGTGAGTCCATGTACTTATCTCATGGATATGGGAGGAGAAAGAAAGTCTTTTTGAACAGTAATACAATCTATCTATGTGTCTGTCAACTATGTTGTGAAGACCAGTCTTTTGTTGTTAACCTTTGGCAGATGTTTCTACTAAATCTACCCACTAAACTGTAAAGTGTAAAATGTTCTTCTCAGAAGATATACAATCATATTTTTGGCAGTTAAGGGGGTGAACAATGCTGCCTTACAAAGAAATGTGTCCAAAGGTAGAATAGGCAGGCAAACTGCATTATGATGATGTGTCTGGCATCTTAGAAACCATCCAGAGGATTCCCTAACTAACCCACTTTTCATAAAACCCAAAGGGGGACAAAGGTATATTTAATTTCTATAAACTATCACTGAGAGTTTTTGTTTCTTGTGTTATTCATTCATCCATTCTCATAATTATTGAGTACTTCCAGTGTGTTGGTCATTTTGTTGGGTGCACAAGGAGAAACCTATTACCTGTACAGTGGCTTCAATGATTATATTGTGGTGGGGAGAAGGACAACTGAGAATTTGGAGGGGTGTTTATTTAGGGTAAGATCCAAAGGATGAAAAGGATCTAGCCATATGAAGAACTAGAGGAAATCACATAATCAAGATGAATAAATCAGAATTTATTGCCTGTAAAATTGATGAGGGAACTTAAAGGACCAAAAGGCATTCTATGACAAATGTCATTGTATCTGCTTTAGAGAAAGACACAATGAGAAAGAAATCTATGGTGCATAAAAAGAGAGATAAAAGCGTGGCACGGGTATACTGGCAGCTTGTGCTGTTCTAACCCTCAGTTTCAAATTCTCTGCTGAAATTTGTATTGCTCATAGCAACAAAAGATGGACACACAGGCCCAGCTTTGTCACTAATGTATCACAATATTGGATAAGCCCCTTTCTCTTACAGATCCTCAAATTTCTAAATTGGAAAATATAGAGACTGACTGAATCAGTTTTTCCCAAAGTGTATCCATCAAAAATCTTGTTTGATTGATGTTTGTAAGCATTATGAGAGAGAGAGACAGAGAGAGGGGAATGGGGAGGGAGGAAGGAAGAGAGAGATGAGAGAGTATGTGCATGTAATAATGTATAGAGCTATACAAGTTATTTACAGTGATGTTTCTCTGAACCCCAAAATATTCTTATATAGGTTGGGTACCTCATTGAAGCGAATAGACTATGTGTATTAGTTAGGTTTCTATTGATGTGGTAAACACAATAAACAAAAGGTACTTGAGAAATAAAGAGTTTATTTCACCTTATAATTGTCCATCATGAAGGGAAGAAACTTGTGGCAGGAACCTGGAAGCATAAATTGAAGTAGAGGCTATAGAGGAATGCCACTTGTTGGCTTGCTTTTCATGAGATGTTCAGTCTGTTTTCTTATGCTGTTTAGGACCACATGCTCAGGAGTGACATAGTCCAGTAGTCAAGGTCTTCCCATCTCAAAATTCAATCAGGAAATATCCTACATATTCAATGGAGGCATTTTCACAATTGAAGCTTCTCTTCTGTCAAATTGACAAACTAGTCCAAACACTATGTCGTATTTTCCTGACAATTGAGGAAGAAACACTATTTCAATGGTCATAGTAGAGAAGCATATTCTTAGGAATATACTTTGACATTAAAAGAAATCATGCATTAGCTGTTTTCTAAAGCCTATATGAGCTCCTTAAGGCTCTGTAATGATGAGCATAGGTACCTCAGAGGGATGTGCTGTTGGTATCAGATTTTTTTGTTGAAGATTGTGGCTCTGGTATCAATGTTTTAGTTAATCATAATGAATTAAAATAGATGTATCTATTGTGGCTAAGCTCCACAACTCTGTATTTTGATTGTTATAGTTTTCAATAACAGTCTCCATCTATTGCAAAGAGAAGTTTCCTTGATAAGGGGTGAAGACTATGCTTATCTATGAGTTAAAGGATAAAAGGTTTGATTGTAATTAGTGATTACAGTATGACACAGGAGCTATGAAGTAGGAAAGGGTAAAAATGAGGATGAAGATTTAATTAAGAAGAGGAAGAGGAAGGTAGTAGATCAGGAGAAGTGATAAATAATACCAAGGATGTTTGAAACAGCAGCCATATGGAAAGAGTGCTTTATAAGGCTTCTTTATAGTACATAACACACACACACACCACACCACACCACACGACACACACACACACACACACGTATATCATTAGGGTTCAAGGGATACTCAAAACACTACAGCAATAGAGATTATTGCTATTGTTCTTGGATACCTACCAGAACTTCAGGGTAAGACTTTATTGCTAAAGACACCACACACTTCACTCACAGGACTTTAAGAAATCAAGCTAATATTTACCTAGAAGATTTTTCCCCATGGCTGGCTCTCATAATGTCAGAAGATGCTATTCAGGGTGCTGTGGGAGGAAAGTTATATAAAAAAGTCCCAGTTAGCTATAAATCTCATGAACTACAACAATGGCCAACCTGTATTGTATTATTGTATTATGGTGCAACGGTGACACTAACATCTTTGGGGTAGCCAGAAGCTGTATGATTGGATTTATGGCCCACTCAACAGGGTGGAAGTCATGCCTGGTACTGTAACCCAGAGAAGAACATGGCTGGAGAAGTCATAAACTCTAGAGGAGAACCTGCTACTATCATTCTACTTAATTAACATGTTTTCCAGGTTCCTTCTAGACACTTGTTCTTAAATCCAAAGATTAGTGCAACTCTCGCCCCTCATTAAAGAAGTTTTTTTGCAACAGATGGAGGCTATTACAAAGATCCAAAAACTGGTAAAAATACAATATGTAACTGACTATGGGTTTTCCAGCCTCAAATGGGCCATCTATAACCCAATCCCTGCACCTAAGACTTGGAAAACATCACTGAAGAGGGGGCAGAAAGACTGTAACAGCCTTTGAACTGGGAAAACTGCTAGGAGATAGTATCTTCTGAACATGATAGGAGTGTCACACACATGAACTCTCAACAATATGACTGCCTGTACAAGACCATAATTTTGACAAGAGTCAACATAAATGGAGGAAACGTTCACAAGTCCCCATCCCTAAGAGGACGAGCTAGAGGTAATTAATGGCTGCTGAGGGAGAATCAGTTTTCTTTGGGTATAAGCTTCCCAATAGGCTGCCCAAACCTAAGTGGTCCCTTAACACAGCCACATGGGAAACATTAAATGGATGTGTAGTTTGCACACTTGTGCGTGCGCGCGCGCACACACACACACACACACACACACACACACTCACACGCACAGGAGGTGGGGAGGTGGTAGTGGTTATGAGTTCAAGAGGTCAAAATGGGGTTGGGAATAAATGCAGTGTACTTATATATGAAATTCTTCAAAAAGGCAATTTCAAATGAAGAAGGTACATGATGTACACCAAGATAGTAAAGATAGGAAGCATTTCTTCAGTATTAATTATTCAACCATGATTTAATTCTTTTGTTGTTGTTGTTGTTTTATTTCGTTTTTCAAGACAGGATTTCTCTGTATACAGCCCTGTCTGTCCTGGAACTCTCTTTGTAGGCCAGGCTGGCCTTGAAGTCACAAAGATTCACCTGCCTCTGCCTCTCCATGCTGGGATTAAAGGTGTGTGCCACCACGGCCTGGCTCACAATTTAATTGTTTACGTAAAAATAAATAAGCATATTCATCTCATTACTATGCTAC
This sequence comes from Peromyscus leucopus, assembly GCF_004664715.2. Taxonomy (NCBI): domain Eukaryota; kingdom Metazoa; phylum Chordata; class Mammalia; order Rodentia; family Cricetidae; genus Peromyscus; species Peromyscus leucopus. The sequence goes on from NC_051083.1 coordinate 112,909,011, forward strand.
TTTGCCATCATCTTCATTAAATTATAAAGTGTTTATATATAAATATATATGAAGTGGTTTACAATAAATGTCTTTATGATTTGTTATATAAATATTTTGTTCTGTGAACTATTGTATATACTTGTATACTGTGGGTCATATGAAAATTCTCAGGCAAGGGTCAATGAGATTTCTCAGTAGGTTAGAGCACCTGCTACCAAGGCTACGAACCTGAGCCCAATCCCCAGAACACACATGGGGAAAGGAGAGAGCTGACACCTGTGAGTGGTCTTCGGCCATTCACGTGCATGCAGTGTCACAGAATATACACAAGCACACACAATCACAAAATAAATAAATAAAACACAAACTTTTTAAAAGAGACCATTAGAATGGCCCTCTGCAGAAAGCCATACGAATGCTGTAGATCTAGAAGACGATTTCTTCTTCACACATTTTAAAATCCTGTGAGGTTAGGAAACAATCCATGATTAAGTGTGATTGGAAAGTACAGGCTGCACAATCCCTTTGTCCTCTTTAGGAAACTATCACCACACCAACCATTTCAGAATTATTTATTAGCTTTCCTCATTTTTGCATCATTTAACCAGAAAATTTATTAAAAATTTCCTTAAGCCACTTATAATTTGCCTTGTCAATGAGAATGGGAGCTTTGCCATTTCACAGGTTATTTCCCAGGTAATAGGCATGCATTTATTCAACTTGCCACATTTCCTCCATTCTTAACAAATAAAACTGGAGTATTGGAGCAGTTCATGTGTGTCTGCATAACTAAGAACATTCATTTTATCCATGTGTGGTGTGACCTTGATCAAGTCTTTATTCTGCCTAGACCCCAATTTCCTCATCTGAAAAATAAATGGCTTGAACTAGGCATTTGTTAAAGCCTCTTCATGTTCTAATGTTCTCTCTACAATTTTACATAATAATTTGACTCACTATAAAGTTACATACATAATTTAAAAGTTACATTCTCATCTACATATACATTATATTTTCTGAATGTATCTTTAAAATTCTTAAATGATAAAAAATTAATTACATAAAGGAGAAGTAATTTAAAACCTTTAACTATTCAGACTAACAATTCTTTGATTAATTTTTGCAATTTCAGATGGAGACTGAAGAATAAAATTAACAAAACATGGCATTCTGGTTTGGTCTTCTGGTGCTATGATAAACCCTGACCAAAACTTAGTAGAGGAGGAAAAGGTTTATTTGGATTATAGGTTACAATCCATCATCAAGGAAAGCCAAAGCAGGAACTTAAGGCGGGTCCTGGAGGCAGGAATTGAACCAGAGACCATGTAGGAATGCTGCTTATGGAATCATTTCCTTTGGCTCCCTCTTCATGAGTGATTCTAGTCTGCATAGAGTTCACAAAACCTAACCAACATGCCCGGGTGATGACAACCTAATAGCTTATAATTAAGAGCATAAATATAAATATTAGCTTCTATGGAATCTCATGTGCATATCAACTATTCCAATATCATTGATTTCCATTATTAAATCTTTAATTACTGGAAATTTCTCCAATTCTGTACTAGTTCTACAAAGGATTAAAACAGACCTTATTGTTCACAAAGCTTCAAATGGGTATGGAAAAACAAAAATGTAACTTCCCCCCCACCCCTAAAAAAAAAGACCATTAAGGACAAACAGCAAGTAACACATATATTCAGCTGCTAAATAATGTCATGTAACCCAACAGTACTCAACCTTGTTTCCTTCTATAATGTTGTATAATATAAATACATATATCCTTCTATAATATATATCCTTATATTTGGAGTACAGAAGATTCCCAATAAATGCTTATTGGTAAACGTATGAATGAATTTTTACATACTTGGGTTTACTTTATAAGACATCTAGGATTCTAATACACAGTCTCCTTTTTCCCACACTCCAAATCATATACATCTAAATACAAGTGACTAAAAAGGGTATCTATCATAGGATTAATCTACTTGAATATGTTTTGCTTGACTACAACTTACTTAAGTGCATCCATGCTTCTATTATTTTTGCTAAACTAAAGTGCATCTACAATCAGTACTTCAACAGCTTGGTTGAAAACTACTTGTCAGAAACTGAAAATGTCGCAGGAACTAAGTGAAGGAAAGATAGGTTGAGAAAACAGGGAGGAAAGCTACTGACAAGCTGTGAGAAGAGGGAAAAGGAGTGAGAAGGAAGCAGAGAGACTGCAATCATGAAGCAGAGGACCTCTCTAGGGAGCAAAACAGGGCAAGTCCAGTTAGATCTGGTCAGCTTATGGCAGCCTATAAGAACCAGTCAGTGACTACAGAGATAGATGGCTCAGCAGTTAAGTACATATACTGTTCTTTCAAATAATTGGCTTTCAGTTCCCAGCACCCACACAGACGACTCATAACCACATGTAACTCCAATTCTAAAGGATCTGGTATCATCTTCTGGCCTCGATAGGCACTTACATTCATACATATACTCCCCACACATATACACATATAATTTAAAAAATGTGCCAGATCTTTAAAAACAAAGTAAAAATGTTCAGAGTCAATCCAAATGGCACAAGAATTCATTATAAAGACACAGGCAAAGCCCGGAAGAAAATAGATTTGTGAGATGTATGTGTGCATGTGTGATTAATGTAAATGAGGCAGGACAAAAAAAATAAATATGCATGGCAAGATTTATTTGTTTTATAGATCTACTCCTGTAGCACGAGTCTTAGGTCTTATTAATAAAACCAAACCTGGAGCCAGGTATTGGGGTGAATGCTGGAAGATCAGAGAAGCAGAACAGGCCACAGCCACCTCACCTTGCCAATTCCTCAGCTGATCCTGTTTCCTCAGTCTGGAAGCCTCTGAGTCCTCGTCCAGAATGAATCTCAGCTGAACTGCTGTTAAAAGCCTAAAAGCTTAACCAGACCTAGTTCCTCATCCTCATGCCTTAAATACCTTTCAGCTTCCTGGGATTAAAGTCTCATTACCATGCCTGGCTGTTTCCAGTGTGGCTTTAAAATCATAGAGATCCAGATGGATCTCTGCCTCTGGAATGCTAGGATTAAAGGCATGTGTGCCACCATTTTCTGACCTCTATATCTAGTGGCTGTTCTGTTCTCTGACCCCAGATAAGTTTATTAGGGTGCACAATATTTTGGGGAACACAATATTACCACGTACTCCCAAGGGCAAAACTGAAACCTGACATTTTAATACTATTTTATGAAATTCCACACATTTTAATTAATGCTAAACAGATTTATACATTGGGATATTTGTACACAAATGGCACAATCAAATAAAGATACATGAACATATGTACATGTGTATTCATAGATACATTGTTTACCCGTATTTAACTGTGCTTCCATTAGGAGTAGAGTTCTGCCCACATCCCAGCACTCCTGGCTTCAATCAAGAAAGAAGAACTAACAACACACAATTCGGAGGGCATGTATTTACTGGTTATTATTTGATGGGAAATCATGCTGAGTCTTGTAAGCCTAGTCAACTACCTATTGATTGGTAGATCATAGACCATAGAGGAGAACCTACTACTATCATTTTCCTAAATCAATATAGTTTCTAACTACATTCTAAATACTTTTTGTGGCAAACAGAGTCTACTACAGAGATTCACAAATGATCAAAATATAGAGAATAAATGAGTACAGGGAAGCCAACCCCAAATGATACATGAAAAGATGGCATCTTTATCAAATGGTGCTGGTGTCAGAACACAGTCCAAAAAAAATGGAGTCATGTGAAGGGAATTCTAAGTGCTCGTGAGAAAACTTCAAGACTAGAGTCTTGTGACCTCAATTTCTTCAAAGAGACAAAACTGTTACTGGAATGTGCTTTCATGCCCTTCCCACGTGTAGCAAATAAGAGTGAGTTTACTTTAGATTATTCATTACAATTGGCTAACTGGCTGTTGTTATTTGTTTCTATGTCTCTACAGAAAAACATGTTTTGCCACAAGTGGCTTGTCCTTATGACTGAACACCTTACTCATGTGATTCTTCTTAACCCTCAGAGTATAAATTGTCTGAGGCTCTGAATAAAGTTGACTGTTGTATGAGACTTCAGTCCACCTCATTTTCAGGCTCCATTCTCCCAGATCCCACTGCCTCGGGAGTAATAAACACCTGGGAAAACAGGACGTCCACATGCAGAAAAATGAAATTAGATACATATTTATCATCTTGCACAAAAAGTAGACTAAGTACATGAAAGATCTCAATGTGGAGCCTGAAAGACTAAAATTGGTAGAAGAAAACATAGACAGTATCCTACAAGATATAGATTTCTGAACAGTTCTCCATTTGCCCAGGAATTAAGAACAACAATTGAAAACTAGGACCTCACAAAACTAAAAACCTTCTGTAAAACTAAGGAAGTAATCAATCGAGTGAAGACACACAGAATGGGAGAAAATCTTTGCCAACTATTCATTTGCCAAGGGAATAATAGCCAGAATATACAAAAGACTATAAAGAAAGAGTGAAGAAAACAAATGACCCAATTAAAAATAGGCTAGAGCAGCCAAGTAGTGGTGGCACATGCCTTTAGTCCCAGAACTCAGGAGGCAGAGGTAAGAGGAGCTCAGAGTTCAAGGTTAGCCTGGTCTACAGCAGGAGCAGCCAAGACTACACAGAGAAATCCTGTCTCAAAAAAATAGCCTAAAGCTCTAATAAAATGGGGGGGCACTCATTGACTGTTGGCAGGAATACAAATTGGTGCGGCCACTCCAGGAATCAGTATGGAGAATCCTCAGAAAATTAAATCTGCCGTATGACTCAGCTATACTACATCTTGTTATATGCCCAAAGGACCCAACTACCTATTCCAAAGATACTTGCTTAGAGATGTTCATTGCTGCCTTATTCACAATATCTAGGAAATGGAAACAACCTAAGAGCCCTTCAACAGATAAATGGATAATGAAAACATGGTAATATACATTGTGGAATATTATTCTGTTATATAGAAAAAGAAAATCATGAAATTTGCAGGTTAAGTGGATGAACCTAGAGAGTTATATTGAGTGAAACATTCCAGACACAGAAAGACAAAATTATGAAGTTTTCCTCATCTGTGGTTCCTAACTCCAAATCCTCAGATGTGAGTATACATCATGGAGTAACAACAGAAACCAGGAAAAGTATAAAGGGATCATAGATGTGAGGAGAGAGGGAGGGGAATAGTAGGATACAGGTGATAAAAAGTGGGAAGTGAAAAAAGGGGAGTGGGCTTCAACTGGGAAGGATGAATAAAGGTCAGTACAGGAGAAATGAGGGGCAAATAACACCGCAGTTGTTTGATAAAGCCTCAAAAATTCATATTATTTTATATTTACCAAAACTTATATAGTGTGCATGCACACACACACACACACACACACACACACACGGTGTATATATATACACATATAAACACATATATAGAGATAGATGTATAGAGGTGATAGAGACAGAGATAGAGATAGAGAGGTATTTTAAAGGAAGTTAGGCCACTTAGGCTTGTCAATATGCCCTACAAGAATCATGGACTAACAAAAATTCCAGTACTGGTCACAAGAAACCTTTCAAATAGTTGATCAGAGGAGTCCAAATGACTCCCAAAACAAGATAGACTATTGATGTAGCACTCAGTCACCTATTAGAGGTTGCAAGTAATCCCTATTGCTGAAGGCTCTGCACCCTTAGGACACAAGACTTGGATAATTTGAGCTGCATCTCAATTGAAAGTTTCCTAAATGTGGCCTAACTTCCATGGTTCTATGTAGCTGGAGAGTTTTCTCTCCGGCTTCCGCCAAGTCTCGCCAGTCCCAGAGCCCACTTATAAAATAAACATACAGACTCTTACATTATTTAAACTGTTTGGCCATTAGCTCAGGCCTATCATTGTCTAGCTCTTACTCTTATATTTAGCCTATTTCTATTAATCTATACTTTGCCACGTGGCTCGTGGCTTATTGGTACCTTATATCTTCCTTGTCCTGGCTGCAGCTCCAGTAGTCTCCCACTCTGCTTTCCTGTTCCCTCAATTCTCCTCTCTGTTAGTCCCGCCTATACTTCCTATCTGGCCACTGGCCAATCAGTGTTTATTTATACAGAGCGATATCCACAGCACTTCCCCTTTTCTTCTTTTTCAAAAAGGAAGGTTTTAACTTTAACATAGTAAAATTACATATAACAAAACAATTATCAAGCATGAATTACAGTTACAGTATTAAAGAAGATATCCTATCTATTTTATATTTGCGAGTGTAAGGTTTTATAGCTAACCCATCTTTTATCATAACTAAGGAAAATTGTATCTAGCTTCAACTACATCAAAGACTTCAGAAGGAGACTCTTAATCTCAGGGTCATGGGTTCGTGCCCCACGTTGGGCACCAAATATTGGTGAAATTATTAAGGCCACTCCCTGTAGTTAAAAGGGAGATTTATTTAGTGGCATAACTTAAAAAATGAAGGGATAGGTAGGTTGCAGGGTCTGGGAAAGATGCAGTGCAGTCCAGTGGTGTTCTCAGGAGAATTCTTCTCGGTCTACCTCCAGGGCGTCCCGGGTCCAGGAAACAAGAGAGGGCAGCACATCCGGATCACGGGTCTTCAGGGCCCTCTCTTGGCCCCACCTTGTAGGCGAAATAGTTACCGAAGCCTCAATGGGGGTTGGAACTTCCAGACCAAAGCTGGAATGGCTACACACTACAGTTCTAAAAATAATATGCCAACTACCAAGGAAGGGAAGAAATTAATGGTCCTACCCAACTGTATCATCTATGAGCAATGACAATGACCAACATGGCAAGATATCTCTCAAAGTACAATAAGAGGTTTTCACATATCAGTGGCAACTAAAAGCTGTCTAATTGGACTTAAAGCCACTCAACAGAAGTTAAATAATATCTGGTACTGGAAACCTAGCCAACATCCTAGGGCTAATGAGATCATGGGGCTCAGAAAAAAAAATCTACTACTGTCACGTTGCTAGCCCAACATTCCTTAGTACATCCTAAATCTTATCTTTTTACCCATTGATGAATGCAGTTACCACAACTCTGGGGGTTGCTCAAATATGCCTAGTTTCAATCCCAAACCCAATTCCTGGAATTCAGTTTACATTAGAAGACAAGGTTTTGATGAATGTCACACTTGGAAGCCAATTAAAAAAAGCTGAAAGGAAGATACAACATCCCATTGTCTAATTGACTTGCTGCACCTTAAAAGTAATACATTTGTCACATTAAATTATTAATGAGAAGTGAATATTTGACTTGCTGCCCTAAAGAGAAAATAGTTCATTTCAGGTGGCACTGCTCCTTTTCAATAATGAGTCTGACTGTAGGGGAGTTTAGGAGTAAAGTTGTCTAAAAACTGTGCCTTTCTTAATCACTGCTTTTCCCATGCCATTTACTGCTTCAAAACAGCATTTTACAATCATTTTAGCAGACAGAAATAGTGGCTTTGATTTGGAGCTTAGTCTTTATTTAATTTAATATACAGTAACAGATTATATATAGTTTTCTAGTATTTTCATATAATCATGTACTTACAAGTATGAAAAAGCATTTCCTAACCCTGCATTACTATTTGAGTATTTTCTTCAAAATATGTCACTTGTTTACTTTTTACTTTTTATGCTGCTAAAACATCATAGCTATTAAAGGGTTGATATATGTTTTGTAGTATTTTCCACTTGTGTATTAAGCTAAGTATAAAACTGCAAAAGCTATATTCACTCACATACCACCAAAATTATATATATATATATATATATATATATATATATATATATATATATATATATATATATATGGTAACATTGCACTGACTACACTCTTGAAACATTACACTGAATAATATTTATTAATCAATGTGAGTTTTTGAAAAATGGAGGAGGAAAAAGGTCAATGCAGAAAAGTCAAATTTTGAAAGCATTCTTTTGAGAAAAGAAAAGTCCCAGTTAATAGATTTCATTTTCATTTAGAAACCCACTACTGCCACACCAACTGACCCCTCAAACCCCATTTCTGCTTCTTTAAGCTAGGCTTATTTTGCTCCTCAGCTCCCTGAAGGTACATAGTATTATACTATAAGTACACTGAGTGCTTAAAAATTATTTATTGCGTTCAGAGTATGGCACTTTTCCAAGTGCATGTAAATTCATGTATTTATGTCTTTGGAGAATCTTTAATATCCATATGTGAACATCAATTATCAGTATCTAGAAATAGATAGTGATGATGAAGGTATTCAAGAATTGTATGGATATGTATCTGAATGTCATGTGATAGATGCTGGGAGTCTCATTTCAGCTTGTTATAAGTAGCATTGGG